>NC_052510.1:38841373-38956373 GCF_014356525.2 Nilaparvata lugens
AGTCAGTGCAGCTGTTAATCAGCTTAAAAATGGCAAGGCAGCTGGTCCAGACAATATCCAGGCAGAGTTTATCAAGCTGATTGATGAAGAGGGTGTGAAGTGGCTTACAGACATTTTCAATGTAGTGTACAGGTCAGGAAAAATTCCTCAAAAATGGCTCAAGTCTGAATTCATTGCACTTCCCAGGAAATCTAGTGCCAAAGCATGCAACGATTACAGAACAATAAGCCTCATGAGTCACCTACTGAAATTGTCTCTCAAAATAATTCATAAGAGAATCTACAAACTGTGTGAGCAGCAAATTTCTCCTAATTAGTTCGGTTTCCTTAACGCTGTTGGAACGCGAGAAGCTCTGTTTGGTGTGCAGGTCCTCTTCCAGAGGTGTCGCGACGTGAATTGTGATGTGTTTGCATGTCTCATTGATTATCAGAAAGCATTTGATAAGATGATAAGATGATAGAAGTGCTCAGAGACAGTGGCATTGACTCAAGAGATCTGAACATCATCATCAATTTGTACTGGAACCAGACAGCAGTTATGATGGTGGGAGATGAGCAGACAGAGGAGGTGAAAATCTTGTGAGGTGTTAGACAAGGATGTATCTTGTCGCCCATCCTTTTCAATCTGTATTCAGAGCGTATATTTGGAGAGGCACTGGAAGATCAAGAGGAAGGAATATCAGTGAATGGCAAAAGATTGAACAACATATGGTATGCAGATGACACTATTGTGTTTGCTGACTCCATTGAAGGTCTGCAACAGTTGATGGACAGAGTGGTGGAAAAGAGTTCGCAATATGGTTTAGAAATCAACACTAATAATACAAAGCTCATGGTAATAAGCAAGGAGAATATAGGTGGAGTACAATTGTTTATTAATCAAAATGCAATAGAAAGAGTCTCACACTATAACTACCTGGGTACCATCATCAATGAGAAATGGAATAACACACAAGAAATAAGATGCCGCATAGAAAAAGCAAGAGTTGTCTTCAATAAATTGAGTAAGGTGTACAAGAGTCACGACCATAAATTGAGACTATTGCGTTGCTATGTTTTCTACGTTCTGTTGTATGGGGTAGAAGCATGGACCCTCACAAAAGAAACAATGGTAAAGATTGAAGCTCTTGAACTCTGGCTGTACAGAAGAATGCTGAAAATATCCTGGATGCAAAAAGTTACTAATCAAGAGGTTCTCAGGAGAATGAATAAGGAACCGGAGCTCCTGAATACCATTAAAAGTAGAAAACTCCAATACCTCGGCCACAATATGAGGAATAGCTCAAGATACAGACTTCTGCAAGAGATCCTTCAAGGAAAAATCAATGGAAAAAAGGGACCTGGCAGAAGGAGAATTTCATGGCTGGCAAATCTGAGGCTATGGTTTCACCAGTCATATGCAGAGCTGTTCCGTAGCGCCGTCAACAAAATCAGGATAGCCATTATGATCGTCAACATCCGAAACGGAGAAGGCACGTGAAGAAGAAGAAGAACTCATCCAATACCTTCCCATACAGATTTATTGCTGCACCAATAGTTGATATTCCCTTGACGAAACCATATTATTGATAGGAAGGAATAAGCTTGAATTGAACAAATAGCTAGTTAATCTTATATGGATTGAGATGGGTCGATAATTGGCGATATTCGTTTTCTATCGTTTTTCTGTATATAGAAGTGACTTTAGAGATTTTCAGGCGATCTGGGAAAACTCCCTGTTCAAGCATTGAGTTTATGATGTTGATGATAGGGGAAATCAACTCGCTAATACATTTTTCTATTACACTCATCGATTATCCATCATAACCTTTACTTCACTTAGATTTTATACTCTTAATGACGGAAAGAACTTCATCTGTATTTGTTGGAGAGAGAAACATATTATGGTTTGGTTCAGGCGTACTATACGCAAATCCGTCTCTAGCATTGCTTTTCAATATCTCATTCTCAGTTTGCATTCCCACTGACACAAAATGCCCATTAAACATCTTTAATATCTCACTTGGATTTCTAATCATCTCATCATCAACTTCAATTTCAGCAATCCCGGACTGACTAGTAGTTCTGCTCCCATCAACTCTGAAGCTATTGATCACACTCCAGCACATTTTGGATTTGTTTTCAGATTTAGAAATAAAATCGCCATAAAAGTTTTCCTTTGCTGTGACAACCACCGCATCATAATGTTTTTTATTCTATTGATTGCACTCATATCTACCTCTTGTCCTGCCTTCAACCTTTGGGTAGCCATGTTCAGATATGGGCGCATTTGCTCCAACTCCTGAGTTATCTTTTATGCCACTCTTTTTATTCTTGAAGTTTTTTTTGGATCTCAGAGGACAACACACATTGAAGTGGTGAAGGAGAGTTGAATGAAATCGAATGAATTTTTTATTTGTGTCACATTCCTCATAAATATTACTTCATGTTTCGTTGGATAAATGTAGCCTGAGAAGATCAATATTGGCATCTGAGCAATAATTGATCAATGACTTGAATTTATTGTTTGGCCTCTCTGTTTAATTAGTTTCAGATGTACCTCCAGTAGAAATGTCAATGTATTGGGCAGCATGATCCGATAAGAAAGTATGAATTAGGCTAGTTTCACACTCATTCGGTTCGTTTCGATTTCGCCAAATTCCGATGAGTGTGAAACGGTAATTCGGTTTGAATTCGGTACCAAATAGAAACCGCATAGAACCGAACGCCCACTTGACTCTAATAGATTCCATCAGGTTTCAATTCGTTGCTAGCGAGAGGCTACTTTCACACACCTTCGGTTCGGCTCGGTTCGTTTCGTTTTCGGCAAATTCCGATAAGTGTGAAACGATGATTCGGTTTGAATTCGGTACCGAATAGCAACCGCATAGCACCGAACGCCCCCTCGACATGAATAGGTTTCATTATATTCGAATTCGTTGCTAGGGAAACAGAAAAAAACAAAGTCTTTTACACACGCTTGCCTTTTTCTTTTTATTTTAACCTGATATCGTGATTATCTGTTTCAAAATTTTCCAAGTCAAAATCATATGGTCAATGCATTTCTGTTAGTTCACAGAAACATTTTTCTCAAAGAATAGTTTGCTAAAAAAATATGAAAGATATAAATTAAAACTTAGGGAGAATTTTTATTTTTTTCCCACGAATATTACATGATTTCATCAATGGAGAGAAGAGATGGAGTTTTTTATACCATGTGTCAAAACAAGGAACAAATTTCCAATTAAAAAAAATAATCTCTCTGAACTTCCAAAATTAACATGATAAAAATGAAACTATTCAAATAATCCACAATTTTTAATTAACTTTAAAATGTTGTTGTTCAAGAAATAACATCTTACAATTTAACACCAACTGTTATATTTAAAATATACCAGCATGAACTGTGAAAATCCAAACACAGCTGTGTTTGAGAAGAAAATACCTAATACGACCGTACGAATTGAAACCTGACTTGTGTGAAAGCCTCATTCGTTTTCGGTAACGAGCCGAACCGAACCGAAAACGAACCGAACCGAATGAAACTGAAAGCGTGTGAAGCTAGTCTTACTTGAGTGGAGTTCTGTGAAGAAGAAACATTTGTGAATATAT
Organism: Nilaparvata lugens; assembly: GCF_014356525.2. NCBI lineage: Eukaryota > Metazoa > Arthropoda > Insecta > Hemiptera > Delphacidae > Nilaparvata > Nilaparvata lugens. The sequence continues at coordinate 38,844,964 of NC_052510.1, forward strand.
TATCAATACATGTACCACTTTTCAATCTTGTTACCTGGTTAATTGTGTGTGAGAGACCACACTGAGTCAAAATTTCCGTAATTCTTGAGCGTTTAATACTGTCCAACAGAAAATTCACGTTTATTTAACCCCAAGTAGAACAATAGAGTCCTTTGAGCCCACTGACATTCTGTCCATCAGAGAATCAAGATTAGCAATGAGAGTTTCAAAGACTCCATTTGGGGGTTGATAAATTCCAACCACAATCAAATTTCGAAAGGGAAGATTTAACTTTATTCTAGTCACTTCTTCATCACCTTTAACACATAATGACCCTGTATTTGACACTGGAAATACCTCACTATTTTTGAAGTACTCATTGAAATTTTTATGAATGAATATTGCTAGTCCGCCTTTTCCTTTTTCGTCTGTACAATGGCAAGATACTAGGGTGTAATTGTTCAGATTTAAGTCTTTAATTTCAAAGTCTCTCAAAGCATACTCCGTAATGACCAGGATATCAGGAGACTCATCTTCCAATAGTATGTCCAATCTATCCATCTTATTCATAATACCGTCGACATTTTGGTGAATAAATTTAATAGTCTTTCTAAATGGTATGTTGATCAGAGTTTGCCAAGAAGAGGCTCCGATTCGGCGTTTATCTATAATCTCTTTTGGAAGCTTATCAGACTGAGAGACTTTACCCGAAGAGAGGGGCGGTCTGGCTCAGTTGGGGGCCCTCGGCTATGACTGATTGTGGGGCCCCCACTGACGGGTCTGGGGGGTCTGAAATACCCCTCAGCAAGAGTGGGGGGTCCCGGGGGCCCCATAGTTTCCGAGGCCTAACAAATCTATTTTTATTTAAAATTTTATATAAATTGTTGCCTAATAACTGATTTTTACACCGTTTTGGAGTATATAATATGTCTAAAAATGAGTGGTATTTGGTAGCTTATTTCCAAAACATTTAGTTATTTTTATGAGAAAATACTTTTTTGAATTGCAATTGAGAGTAACTAAAATTGAACTAGGTTTGATAATAAAAACAAAATTTTTAATGTAGTCAAACAGATTTATTAGAACAATTAAAATTATTAAACGTGTTTCGAATACAACATGAAAATTCTAAATATAGCCAAAAAATGATAAAAATTGAATTCATTTGAACATAATTAACAAATTTACATTGATGTCAATGACTGTTAAATTACACAGAACGGAAAAATTACACTAAAAGTGCTTTGGACATTTCTTGGCTAGATTTGGCGAGCTTGTCAATTATGGTCTTTGACAACATTGTGAAATAAATCCCTCTCAACGTTCATCAATGGTTGAAGCCAGGTCCTGTCCAAGCGTCGCTCTCAAATGCGTTTTCAACTTAGAAAAAAACTCGCTCGCATGTAACTTGTGTGCATTGACAAACTCGTAGGCCACATACCGGTACAAGTTAACTTGCACTGCTCGCAATTTTGTCATCGTCACAATTTTAAGCTTCGTCAGGAGAAGCTTCCTCTGACTCGGAGTCTGATGTAAGATCTGATTCTTCTAGCTCTTCTTTTGGAATATCATCTTTATCCTTGGTGTTAGCTCCCTTTGGAAGCTTAACTTATAACTTAACACTTTTAACTTATTAACTTATTTCTACTTTGGCCAGTTTAGGGATAGCGCAAAGTATGTCTGCAGGAAAGCTGTCAAGTGTTTTCATTTCTTTAAACTTTTTCGGAACAGTCTTTCAAAATATCTTGGTTCGGAACAAATCGTTCTTCAATACTAACCAAGGCACAATTCATAAGTTGGAAATATAATAATGCAGATAATGTATTGTTTGGTAATGAGATTCGGGTACACTTTTCATGGTTTATGCGCGCACAAGAGCTTTTGCTTTGGTTGCTCAGAATTTAATAGCCTATCTTTTTGTTACCTTGTAGTCCAGTGAGCGAAAGTTTATAGAGGGAAAAGTTTGGAACACAATTCTCACTCCACAGCTCTTTTGAAGATAGGATTGACATATCAAAAGTCCTCACCCCTATCCCCTCCCCGTGCTAAAGGGATGGGGGTGGTTTGAAAGTACCATTTTTCATTTTTCGCATATATCTTATGAACATTTGTATTCTGTGTGAACTTAATTTTGAAGTTTACAAAATTACAAACAAGTTTTGTCCTTTACATTTTTTCCATATCTCTCTTAGTTTCTGAAATATCCGCTCTTGAAGGTAAGACATTTTTTGAAAACACTTCTATCTCCAATTTTTTCATATTTTCGGCCTTATAATTTTTGAACGATTGATGATAAAAAATTCGTTCTGATTATAAGCTAATAGAGCATCAAATTATCTACAATTTGATGTATATATTCACTATTTTACGTATTTCCCTACGACTGTTGCAGCAGTTTTAGTGTTGAGAGTGAAATTTTCTGTTCAGCAACAATAGATCAGTTGACAATGAAATTTGGAGGGAATGTTTGGAACACAATTTTCGACTTTGCAGCTTTGCTGACACTAGTTTGGATGTGAGCATATAAAAAATCCCAACCCCTTCATCAAGTGCTGAAGGGATGAGGGTGGTTTGAAAGTTGCATTTTCCACTTATTACTTACATGCTTATAATTATCTTGGAAACAATGTGTTCTATTGACATAATCAACTACATAGAAATGAAGCTTAATCAATTTCCTACAAGTTTTGTCTGGTATAGACAAACAGCTGTTTCTGTTTACTTTTTAGATTATGTTGTAACACATTGTTTGGTCACATACGTTTTTAAAAATTATTTTATTTGCAGTTTTTATAAAAATGTGGGTGGAGGAAAAATGTTGTGTATATCACGAGTGAAAAAAGTTTTTTTCCCTCAGGAAAATTGTTGCAGCTTTACTACAGCTTTACTTGAAAAATAGGTTTTCGATAGATATGATACTTTTCGAGATATTTATGCTCTAAAGTGATGCATTCGAAAAACCAATTTTTCGTCTATTTTTACACTCTTTCAAGTCTTATAACTTTTCAACAATTGATGGAAAAAGAATGTGCGAATCACGAGATTGTAGAATATTAAAATAATTATCTCTCATTTCATGTATAATTCGACTATTTTACGCATCCCCATACGACTGTTGCAGCAGTTTTAGTGTTGAGTGTCAAATCTCAAGATTTGCAACAAGTGACTTTTCTCGAATATCACACTATTCAGTCATAATAAATTATTCAAATTGGCAGTGTGCTTCAGTATGAACAATCATTTTGAGTACCTATTGGAACGTCTCCGGAACTAAACACAGGGGGTGTTTCTAATCTTCTTACCAAACAAAGACACTTAAAACTAAAACTGCTGCAACAGTCATATGGGAATGCGTGAAATAGTCGAATTCTACATAAAATGAAAGATAATTCCATGCTCTACAATCTCGTAATTGGTACACTCTTATTGGTAATTTTGTAAACTTCAATTTTGCACAGAATACAAATGTTCATAAGATGCATGGTTTCCGTGATATATGCGAAAAATGAAAAAATGTACAGTACTTTCAAACCACCCCCACCCCTTTAGCACAGGGGGTAGGGGTGAGGACTTTTGATATGTCAATTCTCTTACTATCCTTAAAAGAGCTGTGGAGTTGAAAATTGTGTTCTAAACTTTTTCCTCTATACCTTTATTTGAGCATTCATTGTCTGGATTATTGTTACTACGAAAAACATTCAAAGTCCAAGTGAATTTGCAAAAGCAGGCCTTACATTTTGGGGGCCCCAATAGGAGGCCCCTTGGCCTCGGGGCCCTCGGGGATCCCCGACCAGCCGACCTGGCCAGACCGCCCCTGTCCGAAGAGATCAATACCTCCTTAGCCACCTCATTAAAAAGACTCTTTCTTACCTATACTTCTGCATGGTGATTTATTCTCAACCAATTCCGCCAGTCTAGTACTCATTATATTGTATCCTGATCCACATGTCGGGTAAAGTTTGCTCGCCTCAGACTGCATCTTCTTCACAAATTTTCGTTTTGTGACAATGAAACCATTAGAGTAGACCATTAAAATGTACAACATAGGCCTACTTATTAGGTTTTTATATCACTTTTATCTTCAAGAAATGGCGATTTTGCAAGGTACGAAAATTAGTTGAACTCTGTGAATTATAACTATTCGTGGAAAGTATGTGTGTTTTGTTTTGTCAATTCCTCCTCTGAACACGGACTCATTCCATATCAGAGGAGTGATTTCCAGGGCAATATATTGTAGAGTGGACCCTTAATGAAAATTGGATAACATTGAATTGAACTGTGTTGACAAAACTGTGTGACTGGGACAATAATTGTTTCAACATGTGTTACGTTTATGTTTATCAACTATCAATAATTTCGGATGACATGAATTATAGGAATTAATCAGCTAGGGACTCAAAGTAATACAATTATTGCATTTCCGTTGAACCTGTAGCTATAGCCATGAAAAAAGCAATGTTACTTTATAGATTTTCTCTGCTGTAGCTTAGGAATTGTTTTTCTCTACTCTATAGCAAAACACGGGTGCCCTCTGATAGTAAAGTAACTTGCTGACATAGACCTATGGAGACTGCATAATCTGAGACTTGATAGTACAGTCTCTATACATGACCTACCGGTAGTATTTTGGTACATTCCCTGCTGAATTAAATTGATAATGAATATAAAATTCAAATTGAATGCAACAGATATGATAGTACGTTTTCATAAAATTAAAGTTTTGAATGTTGTAAGAAAATTACGGATTGAAAAAGTGATCGCCATTTAAACCTATTCGTGTAGCCCACACCATTTGATTCATAACCTTATAGAATTGAAGCTTTCATTTGAAGTCAACTGATAATTTGAAATATGAGCAATAACGAGGAGATTTCTACCTTGTAATAAAAATATTATTAATACTTCATAAATTTAAAAAAAATTAACTGTCTTACAAAATAATTGTCAAAAATGTGACTATTTCCCAGCCAGCATTCTTGTCCTGATTCGAAAATAACAGTAGAAACTTTTCCTAATAGATTCACAATATGCAAAATACTGTCATGAAAAGTTTATTCCAGACAATAATATTTTTCTTGATTAGCTCTACCGTGGAATTCCTAGAGATATATGTAACTTCTCACGAGCCCATAATATTTTTGCTTAATGACATTTATGTGGATTTTGGTCTTTCACATTCCTCATAAAAAATACTTGTGTCAAAATAGAATAAGAGAAGGAACTTTTCCCGATTGACTAACAATATACATAAAACTGTCATGAGAAGTTTTTCCACACAATAATATCTTTCTTGATAGATACTCGAGATACTTTTCAATTCAAAATAATCAATTGAACTTGCTCTCTTTTTTACAGGTAAGCTGTAATTTCAGGGATTTGCCAGTCATAATCTCTGTAGAGTGAGTAGGATAATAGTTAGCAATTATAGTGGTAAATTAGGCCTAACGTATGAGATGTAGTTGTATTGAAGACTTTTTGAAAGATATTTTCATTATTGGTAATAGAGTATTACCGGTGTTTTATTCTCGATGAATTGCAAAATTACTTTCTTGGGCTTATATTTGCAGTCGACCAGTATTTTTAATGAAAAAGTGTTGAAAATGATGATGTTATTATAACAAAAGATCCATTGATCCATTTAACAGTGCTTCTAGCAACTGTGTTATAAATACAATTAAGTTAAGTGAGAAATTTACTGAATAACTTCTGAATTAACTTTTAACTGATTAGATCTCTCTAATCAGATAACAGTTGAGTGAGTGAGGTGACTGAATGTATTTTCATTCCTTCAATCATTTCATTTTCATTTCGTCCAGTCTCTAGTCTCTCAGGCTATACGTCATTCGTCAATTCTATTGTTGGAGGAAGTTCACTTCATAAAGATCTCACGATTTCAAAATTCATTACTCACTGCACAAGTGAATTTTCCATCAAGTTTAGACGTTCCCGTATTTAAAAAATAAGAAAATATTGATTCAGTAACCATTTTTTTGGTCAAAAGTTACTACAAATGAGTTGAATCAGGTGAATATTTGAGCTTGAATTCAGGTGGTTCTATGCCATTTTATGATAAATTTCCAGATTTCAAAATAAATTCCAAATATTTCCTAACTTGGGTTGTTGGAGATGATCTCCTGGTTGACAGTCGACTGCGCACACTTTTCGTAATTCTGTCTTCTTCATGTGTGGTTAGTAATCGAGGATACAATCAATCACAAGCATTAAAATGATCAGAATAAGCTCTGCCATTGAAGCTTTGCCATAAGCCTATTCAACGAACATATTCAACGAGTTGATAGCTTGCAAATAAGATTCAATATTTTTGGAATGTAAAATAATATACATGCCTAAAACTCGGTAATTATTATTAAACGTGGGATCTAGGAATTAATGTTGTTTTCCAAGTTGGAAGTTTATATAAAAATAATTTAGTGATGCATGAAGTTTTTTCTCTTGATTTTGAATCATCGTGAGAACTAACTTCATTATCTGGTAGATTAATGAGTTGGTGAATTAAATAAAATGTCCCTAGCCCTCTTAATTAGTAGTATCCATATGATATGAAATTCCAGGTGTATTGATTTTGATGTTCCCTAGGGAAGAGGCAAAATGATAATTTAATAATCTAAGAAGATATTTCATCTCAAATATAAATATCTTGAAGGAATAGGATAATAATTTAATAGAATGAAATTCAACTGAATAAAATTGTTCAGAAATGAAACAGGAATGATTGATTATAAGAATGAGAGAACATTATAATAATGCATTGAGTGTGAAAAAAATGCTCGATTTTAAATGAATAACAATGAAAAATTTCGTAATGTATAAAATATTTGGAATTTTTCAAAAATGGAACACATCAAATTCGGTTAAGGTATAAGTTATCAATTAATTGAGAAAATTGTCTCAGTAAAGTAAGGTATACGATTATTAATCCAAAGTCAATGATTCAGGAGGTTGAAAAGACCACACCACTTTCAGAATTAATTAATTTAATTTTTCATCATATTGTCTTAAACTTGTTTACATATTATTTGAATTTACACACACACTCCAGATCTCACTGCACTGGAAACATACATCGTCATTCACCTGAATGGCATTAAGATACACCATTAGCATTAATATCACAATATCATGTTGTACAAAACTATGTACTCTAAGATGTGCATAAGAAGAATATTTTCAATAGATAATGTGTAATCGTATAAAATAATCACGATAAAATAATAATAATAATAATAATAATAATAATCATAACTAGATTATGAAGGAATTTGTGAATGAATAAGTGACCTTGATCGGTCAATAATTAAAGCTTTGAGTTGGTTAAGTTTTGCATTCATAACTTTTCATCTTCTTGTATTTTATTAAAACTATTCATGTTACTGTGTTTTAAGAAATTTGCTTTGACCTATTATTTTTCTATGGAACATATGAATAACCTATAGTTATGATTATTCTTTTACAATGGGATGTTAAAAATGATAATATTTATTATTCTATATTTTTACAATGAAGATGAGTTATTCAAATATTGGTGCAAGCCTGAATAGTATCATTTGGCACTACGGTAGGCCTACTTTGAATTTTCTCATAAATCTGCTCATCTAATCTTCTAGATTGAAATAATTTTTTGGGTCGAATAATATTACTATAAATGTATTTGTGTTTAGGAATTGAATGGTCGTGAAAATAGAACTGATAAATTGCTAGGTTATTGCCTTGCTATAAAAGGTGAGGTATCTGATTAGTCAAGATGAATTCAGATGCTATAATAAGAAGTGTAACACTGCGATGTATTCATCATGTATCATTGTTAAACTTGAACACTGTAAACCGTGAGCGCTTTATTGAATATAATTTCAAGTTTAAATTGTGATAATCCAAAAATAACTCGCCAATAATAATTGAAAACAATATGAATTAACAAAAAACCAGATATTCTTATTATCAGCTAAAATTCCATCTGAGAATTCGTTCATTTGATTGATTTATATAATTCATACTATTATTATGGATAACTTATAGCCTGTGAGAAATAATATCAATTAAATATGATATTAGATTTAGATTTAGTAGATTACAATTCAGGCAATATGCATATTATTGTTGTTACATCACAATAATAAACATGAATTACCTTTTTTATGATTTTCAGCTAGATAATGTAGAGGAACGAGTGAAACCTTCAGTTTTAACAAACAACGTTTTAACATAACTGAGCGAAAATTGTATGCCAACTCCGTAATAAATTGAAAACTCCATAAAGAATTTCACATCACCAACCATCAAATCACTTCAAATGATCTAAACTTATACACCGTTTCTTGAAACAAGTAGGCCTAGGCTACCGTCCTATTTCAAGCATTAACACAGTCTCATTCCCATAGTGATGTTCGTACTTTAAATTTTACTTTTAAATCTATTACAGTACTCAAAATAAATACCATAGAAATGAAGATATAACAATAAATTATCAAGCTCATTCAGAATGAGTAACATTAACTTTCCGTAAAGTCTTCAATGCTATTTAATCAACAATGACTAGTTTCAAAACTTAATATTCTTTGAATAATATCAATATGGATTCGAGCAATAAAATACCATAATCTTCAGTAGTATTTAAACTTATATAGATATCCTTAATAATAATATGTTAACAACATTCATACAGTAATTGAGATAAATCAGTCTGATATTTATAGAGGAGTCACTAGGACACAATTGCTTTTTATCAATGCTTCATCAAAATATGCGTTTGATCATTTTCATGGGATATAAAATTGGACAAGCATTGTTTAAGAGTTTTCATAGAGTTTGATGATAATGATTGGACGTGATTCGCTTCTCATTACTAATGACTTTTCGATTTAGTCAGATTGAGAATAATTGCAATGATCGGGGTTTTCAAGATATTCTGAGAATTGAGTGGTCAGTTTTGGGAAACTACTCCAACTTTAAACTTTGGCTCTAGTGTAATTTATGATACTCTTTGCATTATAAATGAATTATTAAATTTCTCGATGATTATTCATAAACCACTTTAATATTTCTGATTCAAAGCAAAATAGTTTAAAATTTCATTGCAATCAAATCATACTTTATAACATGGGACGTTATCTACATCAGAGTAAGCGAGTATTTTTTTAAACGCATTGATGTTTTTAATAGCAACAATTAGTTTGTACTCCATAAATTAATTCTATTTAAAGCTGTTGGAGAATAACATTCAATTAGTACATATCCCTATTCGTGGAACATGGAATTCAGCTTGGAATAATGATAAGCTTCATCCAAATCGTTTTTAAAAACATTCATCATAACGGAATTCAATAACGATCAGAATAATCATGTATCATACACAATTCGTTTTCTTCATAGGTTTACTATGGATAGTATAATTTATAATATAATTTAGCCTGTAGGATTAGGTTCATTATTAATGTTTTGAGTACAAATAAGAGCATCCGAGAGCGATAAGAGAACTGGCTTCTGTTATCTAACTTTAGCTTTCAATTTCAAAATATTATAGAAGTTTGATTATATTGAGAACTGCTCAGAAACATTGGGATGCTTCCTCACTGAGCAACATTTTTGAACAATATCACTTTTCTTCCAAGTAAGATAGAGCACTATCATCCATAATTGAGTACAGTCTGTCCAAAGTATAGGGATAGCAATGCATAAATCGGAGCTAATTTCAACAGAAAATATTGTTTGACTTTATATGGAATCATGCCATATTTTTGAGTACGATTGTATTTAATCCGAAAGAGTAAACTTTTAAGAGTAATATCGTACTTCATACAAATACCGTAATTTTCAACCACTGTACTATAATTTGCATCCAGATTACACACATGAGTGGTGTTAACTTTCAGAACGAGTTTTCAATTCTCCAAGTCATTATCTGACTCATCACTTGATCATTTGTCTTGATTTATTATGTAGAAGTTGTCCTCACACAACATAGTTTGTATAACTTAATTCCACATAAATGAACAAATAGACTACTCAAAGATTCGATTGAATAGATTTCTATTACATGCAGGATGCAGCTAGTTATAATTTAAGCTGAATTGTCAGGATGAATCACTAGACAAAAGTATACGATCCATAGCTTTCTTTTCTTTCGGACAAATGAACTAACATTATAACATTTTTGTCCTTCTGGTAGGGATGTTATGCGGCTAGCTTTAATAAACTACGAATTTGATACAATTTCTTTATAACTAGAAACTATTGAAACCAAGGTAGTAACAATACAAAGTAATAGGTGTTAGTGCCTTGATTGGAACTATCATATTATTATGAATTTCATGCATTTAAAGTATTGATTCGCAGTATAAATGAGTAGAACCTATTATTTCAGTAGTAAATAAAATAAGTGAATTATTGGATCGTTTGATGAATTGATTAAGTTGATGCTGATCAGTTTCAATAGAACCAATTTTGGATATTTGAGCTGAATTTCATCTTTTACAATAGATTTTTCATGATGGCTCATGAAAAATGACACAATGTTGAATCAATATTCTCAGTTTTTGAGGAGCTCATTGACTACCGCTACCGTATCTCCAAAAATTTCAACAACAAAAATAATTAGCATCACTTTGAACTTGAAATGCACATGAAATAAATTTCTCTGTATCTTGGCGGGAATTTGATACGATTTCTCTCAAAGCTTCAATGAAGCTCCAAGAAACTAGTTTCATATCGAGAATGATGACTATTTATTCAGGAATACCGGTATTAAACAAATCGATAGATACTCATTCCTTTATTCAAATGTGAGTTTATTGAACTTAAATTTGCTTATCCCAAATAGTTTGTTATTGAAAATGTCAACTACTCAAAGATCTGATGTAGATGTAGTTAGATTAGTGGAAGCATTTAAAATTTATGATTCATTTTTCAGACATGATATAAAATATAGTAATAAACTCAATATTTGTTCTTGAATTAAAACATACATATTTAGTCAGATTCCAAACTCAAGCCTACTAGATCTACTGTATTTTGATGAATATCGATTCTAGATCGAGCTAAATTACTGCAATCACGATTGATGTAATCGTTCAACCTAATCTTTAGTAATATTCAAAGTGGACTGATAAATTCTATAAAATACTATGACAGCAATTATATTTCTCGAATATTTATAAAGGTTTTAAAGAAGTGTGATTAAGAACAAGATATTATGAAACATGATGATTAGTAAGAGATAAATTAATAAATTTGAGTGTGGTTCATGAGAAGAATGTGTGAGATGGATTGTCTTAGTAACAGGGAAATTTAATAAAAACGATGAGTGCTGAATTCATTTTAGTCATCGGTGAGCAAGCTATGATCTAAGCTTAGATTAGCGATTTTAACCCTTGAAACTAAGTGAAGGTTTGTTAAAATTTTGAGTCATTCTGTTAACTGCTGAGATGGAAGATGATGATTGAGATGGTTATGATGATGCAGAATCAATTCTCTAGATTTTCACGAATTCCGATTAATCTAAAGTGACGAGAAATTAACGTAGTCTACGTTGTCTAATAATCGTTAGTATCGTAGTCCTCCATATCTCTGAAAAAGAAAGAAATTGATTACTCTTCTAAAGCTCTTATTTGGATAGAGAAATATTTGAATCATGATCGATAATCATGGAAATATTGATGGATATTATTTATTCATTAAGTGATTTTGAATGAGTTATAATATTAAAAGAACATCATGAAGTTATTTGTTTGAACTTACAATAGATTGTATTCATATTCTATACTGTACCTAAATATAATTGTTTTTTGTTATTTTTGAATTGTAAAGAATACATAAAATACTATTTTGAAAAGTTGTAATCGACTATTATCCGAAGAATAGAACAAGTTATACAGGTGGCGATTCCTGGAAATTTCAATATTAATTAATCTAGTTTTGCGTCATTGAATTTTAAAGGAATTGAACAAATCCCATCCAGAGAAAATGTTTAGCATGTTTAAATAAATAAATTCCAATTTTATGAAATTCTCTATTAAAATATCTATTGAATCGAGGATACACAGATGAAATACATCGTGAGTTGGTTCTCAATAATATGAGGAATGATGAGGTGGTCTCAAATTGTACAGAATCATTGCCTGTCTATTTTTATTATTTTGAAATTTGCATAATTATTTTTGTATCACTATTTTCGAACTTGAATAAGTTTGTTTGGGGTTTGGCCATATCGCTCATGGATCCAATTAGGAAAATATCCGGTTTCGGGAGAATAGCAACGTTGCAAAACCAGGTGCAGCCAGCTGGCAGCCTCAGCTGCGTTTTCAGGCCTTCAACGAACCGTGCTCGTTTTTATAGATGTTTAGTTTTTAAAAGCGTCCCAGAGATTCGTATTGGAGTATATGAATTGTCAAGATTCAAAACACATAAAAAAAAGAAAATATCACACAAATGAACCCTTTGTCCACACATACTCTTCCGTGGTTTATAGGATACTCCAGCTATCAAAAAGCTTTTCAATCCCTTCCCAAAAACATTGATTTCTTCACAATTTTCCAAATGATTGAGGAGCTTTCTAATAAATCAGATGTGCATATATGTTTGTTTTTTCAAGAAGGAATGTTTTGTGGTATAGTGAAGAACAGTCTCCTGTATTCCTTATATTATATCAGAGATGAACGAAACTATAATACAGAGTATAACTCTCAAACTATAATTTGAGGAAGGTTTCTGAACAAGATTCGAGATCTGTTACTTTATTGTGTTAGTACCAAGTTGAATAGGAGAGAAAAAAGTCCGAGAACGGCTTAATATCTCATAGACAAAGGTAATTTGACGGTGGGTGTGATTGGATGAATGAATGAATTTTATTTGCCAAAAACAAAATACAAAGGATTGAAGATCCTAATCAAATTTAAAAAACTACATTACTATGACTTTAAAAATCTGATCCGCCATCTTGGATCCGCCATATTCAATGCAACTTTTTTTTTTAAATAGGAAGGTGGTTATGCGATACATGATTCCGATACGGAATTTCAAGAAAAAAGAATGGCGAAAACTGCATATCGATATCTCAAACCGTTTCGAAGATATTCACGTTATTAATCAATACTATTCAAAGCAGAAAGGAGAGAAAAAAGTCCGAGAAATGCTCAGTATCTTCTCATGAAACAATGTGATTCCGAAGTAGGTGTGGTTGGGAATCCTACCCAAATTGAAAATACTACTTTACTAAAACTTTAGAAATCTGATCCACCATCTTGGATCCACCATTTTGAATGCAACTTTATTTTTCTAAATAGAAAGGTGGTCATGCGATACGTGATTTCGATACGGAATTTGGAGAAAAAATGTATTGTGAAAACCGCACATCGATATCTCAAACCGTATAGAAGATATTCATATTATTAATCATACCACTTATGCATTTCATTTCTGATTTGCATAGTATTGATTAATAATGTGAATATCATCTATACGGTTTGAGATATCGATGTGCGGTTTTCGCCATTCATTTTGTCTTGAAATTCTGTATTGAAATCATGTATCGTACGACAACCTTCCTATTTAAAAAAATAAAGTTGCATTCAATATGGTGGATCCAAGATGACGGACCAGATTTGTAAAGTCATAGTAAAGAAGTATTTTCAATTTGAGTAGGATCCTCAATCACACCCACCATCAAATTACCTTTGTGTATTAGATATGAAGCCGTTCTCAGACTTTTTTCTCCCCTATTCAACTTGGTACTAACACAATAAAGTAACAGATCTCGAATCTTGATCAGAAACCTTCCTCAAATTAATGCCAACCTTACAGAATTGGACTGATTATTGATTTAGTTACCAATTCAAACCATCTGATTTGAAGAGGTAATCTAGATTACAGTCTTTTTTAACATTATGGTATGTACATTCCAATAATAAATTCATGTCCCATGAATAACATTTGAACATTCTGAGAAATCTAGAAGGAAAATTGAAATATGGGCTTCGAGGAGCACGAGATTGATATTTTTAGAATCCATGTGCAAAATTTGGAGATGTAAATAATTCCCGTTTTTCCGGTATGCAATCCACAAGTTGACTTGTTCCGATGCGAACAAACGAAAAAACACAACTCTACTCTCTCTTATTATAAAGATAATTTTGTTAATTTGTAATTTAATTTTACAAGCTCCATATTGTTTCTCCATCTCCCACTAGGTTAGTTTTGTTCATGCGAGAATTCATTCTGAATACCCATGGAGTCATCGTCAATCAACATACAGAGTAGGACAAGAAGATTTGAATGATTGTAGAGACATAATAGAAAATCAAGTATTTCAACAATCACAGACAATTCCTCAACGAAGCTCAATTTTCATTTCTTGAATGAGTAGCTATCACTAACGATTAATATAACTTTAGTTGAAAAACGAGCATGTGAATGTTATTGGAAATCATTCATACCTTGAATGACCAATCCTCTTTAGCTTTGAATAAAACTGTCGATAACAGTTGATTGGGTATGATTATCAAACTCAAACCAACTCTGCATACCGGTAATCAAATTAACTCTAGTTGGAAAAACAAAATAGGCATCGTAGTCATTTATTATTTAATTATGAAATTACTCTTGTTTATCAGAATGTTCAGTTTTCTATTTTATAACAGAGTCTCCCCTTAGTAGTTTTCTTTGGTATATAGGCTGAATAGTACGGCATGCCCTATCCCACGAGAAATCTTCTTGTGTATGGTTTTTTAATGGTGGAGGGTTATTTATTCAGCAAATCGTGAGGGTTAGAAAGGTTTTATCGTAACAATTGAATACATACATAATAAACATAAAGAGTTACTAATAGCAAAATAACAAATAAAATTAACTATTTTCAATGGGCAGACACACGATTTCTAGGAATAAAGGGAGTTGTCCTACCAATTGGGGTTTCAATTAATTATTGAAGAATTGTGAAATTTTTGCGGAAAATGATGATAAAATGAAGTGTAACTCACTCATCCTTGGGTGGGGGAAACTTTTCGACGAAGGAGGCGGTATCGATGTCTGCCTCCTCCTGATTGCAGCGGGGACAATACCAGTAGCTGAGCACACTGATCGAGATGACGAACAGTAGGTTGGGGATGATCAGCGACAGAATCATGTAGCGCAGGTTATCGTCCCAGCTGTAGCGCGCTACAACCATTTCCGGGTAGTTCTTGCTGTAGTAGCAGGGGAAGGGCGTGCCGAGGTTCTTGTAGCCGTACTTTTTGGCGAATACGGAGCAGTTGACTCGCGGCGGGTAGCCACAGCCCTCTGTGTTGATGAAGAACTTTGTGTCGTTGACAAACCAGTCGATTTGGTCCACTGGAGTATTCAGCTGTCAATGGAAAAGTGACAAAGTTTAGTGGGATGACGAGCTTTCGAGGGACAAAGCATTAATGTGGTTCAGTAATATAGTTGTGTATAATCAATAATAAGCATACAGGGATGAATGAGGGAGCAATTTTGTCGCCGTGAGACGGGATGTTTAACTGTCAGCAACGCTTCCAGATAAAACTCTGAGCAACTACTTGAATTTAAGGTAGTCTTCACACTTACAGTGTTGATGATGATACGCTACACTGGAATACGTCTTTGGAAGACGTAGCTGTCCTATCCCTCAATATTGAAAGCTACGCTACGCTAATGTGAACGGGACAGATTCGTAGCGTGGATTTAACATTTAAGAGATAGGACCTATTTTAGCTTTGCGTAACTAAGTGTGAAGAGAACCTTAGCGCTTCAAATGTATGTGCTTGAACGAAGAGACTTTAGAGGTGCGTACAGATTTATGCGCAAGGAACAGGCATTTCTTTCGCTTCTCATCAGCTGATGTTCAGCGTATTATAAGTGTATTTTTTTACAGAAACAGCTGTTATAATAGGCATAGCAACAGCTGGATTGCGCTTGCTCGTGGCGCATAGGTCTGCATGCACTATGGCGCCTTATATCATGAAATTACAAAATCACCTGGATAATTGACCTGGATAAACAACAATCGAAACCGAGAAAGGTTTTATCGTAACGACTGAATACATAGATAATAATCGTAGAAAACACTGATAGCAAAATAATGATTTAAATTGATTATTTTAAACACACCATTTTTGAGAATGAAATAGGCCTGCCATGAACTCTCGTCTAAGTTACCAATTCTGCAAAACAATTCGAGTTAAAATATCAATATACATATTCACCATCTCTTCATGACACATATATGTTAACTATGCACTTTTCGGTGAATTATCACCATTTTTTCGGTTGCAGATTGACAGTGAGGAGGGCTGATCATTTCATATCAATATTCTTATAGTATGGAAATAAAGAATTATAATCGGAACCTTTCCAGTTTCATAACTGGTTTGGTCACTTCAGCTACATTTTGTACATCATGTGGAACAAAACAGTTATTTTTTTGTATCAACCTTGGACAAAAATGATATCCAGAGAGAACAATATTTTATCTTACCAGAGTTTTATGATGTATTGATAGCGTAACTTTCTAATGAATCCTCTTCTATCATTCAATATGCTCATATAGAATGCAAATGTTGAATGATAAGAAATTTTCCTGCATTAAAACGGAAACAGTAAATTCATTTGAGCAAAATTTTGTATATTATGTGGAGCATAACAGCCATCCAATATCTCACAATATGGTGCACAATTTATGTTCAGAGAAGAGGGAAGATTTATCCATGCTTTGCTGAGGGTGATACCCACATGAGCTTCAGGCTTGTACGTGAGTAATAAGACACGAACATGGTGTCTCATTACCCACTGGATGATGAGAGATGGGTAGACCTTCAACTGTAGGTGGGTTCTGATCCAGCGGAAAGCGATTTTTAGACTCATGAATGAAGTGGGATTAAGTGGGACGGTGACCTGTTTGTAAGCTAACCTTGGTCCAGTTGTCGAATGTGATGAGCGAATAGTTGACACGTATCTGATGACAGCGTAGCGCGGCGGTGGTGCATCCCTCGCGGCAGGAGGCCCACGTGCAATTGCTCAGTCCCTCCGAGTATACGTGTTCGGTCGCCACACACGTGACGGGCTCCTGTTGGTAGTCGGCCAGGATCGTCGAAATGGCCGGATCTATAATGAACGGAATCAGAAACAGGAACGCAAACACCGACAAAATGGCAGTTGTACCCATACATAACGACGTGTAGAACTTAGCCTTCTCCATGAGGGTCTCAATCTCCTCCACCTCTTCATCCGCTCCTGGATCCTTGGTGGCTGGATCCTTCTCCTCATCCTCCACCTCTTCCCCTTCATGACTCCCATGCTCGTTCTCCTCCTCCTCTTCCTCTTCCTCCTCCTCCTCCTCCTCCTCCGCCCCCATTATGATCCGGGTCTCCTCCGAATCTATGCTGAGGCCGTTTCGTTTTCTCGTCTTGACGGTTAAATGTACCACTTAGCTAATTATCATAACCTCCTACCCCTCACTACACGCAGTTCTCCCCTACTCTTAGGAGATTTTCTCTCTACGATTTCTAGGATTTCAACAACTTCTCGGTGTAATCTTTGCAAGTATTTTCCTTTGCTTACGCTGCTACTCTCATATATCAGGTCTAGAAATCCACACACAAACAATTAATCCACAATTATATTGATCAATATAGACTTGGAAATTCTTTGGGAAACCTTTTTTATTCTGAGTTGTCTCTCTATCTCAAGATTCAAAGAACACTATGATTCTCTGATAAAAACTTTGTTCATCCCTCTATCCTTCCTGATCGCTCAAAAGTTCCACCATTTTTTCCCAGTTTATACCATATATACTGTCTGCATTTCTAGACTACTGGCAATTTTTAGAAATTATTACTTTTCTCGTATTAACTGAAATTATACTTTCTAGGTTCAAGCAAATCACTCACACACTTCTTATTTCTGTTGTATATCCTCTTATATGCTTTTTAGACTACTGAATACCATTCTGAACTCCTATTACATAATATGTCTTTCGTCTCTAGGTTCCCCCTACTTCAAACAACTACTTCTACAAAGCTATTCAACCGTTAAATCTCGAATCTAAAAATTCCCTCTTATTGTTTCTCTTTGTTTAACCTAGTTCAGCAACTAACAATCTAGCTCTTCAAATCTCTAGTTAAAAATCATCAAGCGAGTTTAATAGCGAATTTAATTGAGAGAAAAGGCGAACCGCTACTAACGTTTTTTCTATGACGCGATTTGGTGATCTACGCGATGATCTTCTAACATTGCCGTCTGAATTTAATTTATTATTATCATTATTATAACTGACATAACTCAAAGCTTCTCCAAAGATAAACAAGTAAGTGTACGAGATTTCTAATGATAGTTACGTGGATAACTATAATATGGAAGATCAATGTTAGCTCTTCCTGGTAATTTTGTGTTTAGTTTAAAAAAAATATCGTTGATATTTTCAAAAACAAGCGAACATCTGTAATTTATATATTTCGCTGTTGCTATCCTCGATTAATATTATATTTTATAAACTTATGAGAGAATAGTTTCGTGGAAGGTCGTTAATATAATAAATTTATAAAGCAATTGTCTTTTATCACTTATTTGGCTTCTGTTAGTAACTAACAAAATCACAGGATAAAAAGCACCATGCTGCTTTATTCACCATGGAAGGACTGGATTATAATTTGGCTTCCCGCGTGGATTACTTTTGTTTGTTGGTGGTGGCCGATAAAATTGTATGAGCAATTTTTTCCCTGTCAGACGTGCTTTCCTTCACAGTTGGTTTGCGACGGTACTTATAAAAAATTCGTAATAAATTTGATTAGAAAGTCTTTTTGTTCGGGCGACAACGACGATTCTTAGTGCGGAATCGCGGTCTCAAAAAGGAGCGAAGACGCTTTCCCCTCCGTGCGTTGCGTTGCGTTGCGTTGGCAAGTGCTAAGTAATAGTCAATATTTACAGATGCGTTGGTGAGCAGCTTGCTGCATGGCCAGTCAATAGTCCTGCAACGAGAAGACGTGCTGTTGCTGGTGTGTAGGACTATCCTGGAGGAGGGGAATGCCTGAAACATGCACAAATGCAAAACAGTTAGATATTATTCCCGCTTCCCGCTTACAACCACAAACTTGACAAATAACTTCTGTGATATTTTCATTTTCCACTTTTCAATTATTTTTCACTAAATTCAGACTGCAGTGTCGGCAAAAATGATTCAAAAGTGGAATATCAACTACTTAACAAGTTAGTCACAATAAGTATTTGAATATAGCAATGGAAACTACGAATAGAATTTAAATAATATTGAGAAAACTACATCAGAGAATCTGCAGAAATTTTATTCTGGAGTGAGTTACATTTTCCAGAATATTCTGATGTAAATTGTTCATGTAATTCATAAATTATTCTATAAAAGTTATAAGTAAAAGGTCCAAAATAATGCATAAATATATTGATTTGTCGTGGACTGCTAAATTCAACCTTGTTTGCACTAGTAATTCAATGAGAAACGTTGAATTCGAAATTCAAACATTGAGCTGAAATTTCATGTATTTCATACATGATAAATAGGTACTTTGTATAGGCCTACCTATATGTTAGGAAAATGTAAAGATAGAGAGAAGGGTGTTTGAGATTTCCAATATAGAAGAGTGTGAATATTAAAGAAGAAAAGATCAAACAAAATCAATAAATTAATGTATTTAGTAACATGTTACCTTGAAAAAATAAACAATAGGCCTATACATGCTGAAATAAGAATAAATTAGATGTGCTATTTTTCCTTAACAATGTCTCTAGCAATATAAATGCAACTTATTTCTCTTATTTCCACTGTGTAGTCTCTAGCAAACAACATTATAACAATAAAGTTTCATACTCGCGTTCACATGATAATCTATTCATCTCTCGTGTATGTAAGAACCCTAACAAAGCACAGTGTATTTACGTTGGCGTGTATATTTTTCGACGCGAGGTGATCTTGTATGTGTGTGTGTAGTAAAGGGGGGGGGGTGAGTGGCGCTCTAAAGAAAGCCGTGGGGATCAATAGAAATGTCGCAGTCATTCCATAGATAACAGCTCTTATTTGCCAAGGTCTTTGGGCTGGCTTTTCCACTCCACATCAATAATAATTATTGAGTACAAGCGACTAATTCTGTTCCGGTGCTATCAATAATCAATAATAGTCGATAACTGTCAGAAATTTTGTTGGCATAATTATAGAGCCGCCACTCGAAAGTCGAAGAATACTTGATTGATTCTTCAAGCACGGTATTCGGGAAGGTTGTTTGGCTTTTGGATTGGAAACCTAATGATGGAAATATGCCTATCACGCAATCGATTTCAGTTGTAGCTGAGTAGAAAAGGGTAGAAGATTTTTGACATGAATAACATGAAAAATTACTAGAAGACTTTTTGTTTATACCTTCTTTAAACATGGCTACCTTTCAAATATTGATTTTTTATGCTCGATTTTCGATGCCATTTCAGACCATATTTTGGTATTTAAATGCCAACATGGAATTCTATAACAAACTAAGGGTATAAATTGCTTCATGCGTTGCCATACACATAATACTGGATAATTTCTGTTATTGGAAATTATAATGTTGAATAAATATCATAATAATTTAATTAATTTTTGGATATAGCAAACTATACAATATAGTTAGGAGAGAAAAACAAGCTATAATTGCCCAAAACTTCCTCTATTTCTCAATTTTGTCTTGAATCGTCAAAATATTATGTATGTGGCTATGCTCACATTAATCCCTACACCAAATCATTAATATTGAAATTACAAATCAAAATGGAACAAACAATTTAAAATTTAGATAGGTTGATAATAGAACTTCCTAAAAACCTCATACTTCAAATTCACAGAATATTGAATAAGAACAAAATTGTAAGAACAATATAATATTTTATATTGTTCTTACATTATTATGTACCATATTATGGTACTTTTATACCAGGTATGAACCAAGTCTCCTAGAAATTCCTCATGTTATTACCGTGTAAAAATGTTCAGAATCTTTCACCCTTTTCAACATTTGTATGATATTTTACTTCATTTTTGAACATCTGCTCCATTCTTCCCTTATTATTGTACTTGTTTGATGATTTAATGAAAGATATAAATACTACTCAATGAATTAGACAAGTCATTCTCAATTCCCCACATCAATTATTGAAGAGAGATAGATTGAAAAGAAATAGATTATGAGAAAAGAGAAATATTTGTTTAAGAAGTAAGAAGTGAATCAGGAAGTTGACGAATGCATGACAATTGGCGTTCAGCCAATATAATATTTGTTGGAGAAACTAATGAAAATGACGAATGAACAAGTATTTTTTATTTTTCTTGTATTGAATTGCAAAGTATAGAGGCTCCACACAACTGACACCCATAGCTGTCGAAAATGATGTTAATAATGATAGCTTGATGCATGAGTAATTGATGCATTAATGGTTGAATCACATGTCTCCCATAGGAAGTTGAGGCAGATTGATGAAGAAAATTTTTCACGTCTTACTCAACTTATATTATAATTTAAGATGAATAGATTACATTACTCATCAACTTTCCACTTGTATTTGCAAATCTCTATTGCATAAATGTGATACAACGGAATCACCAAATACAATATATCTCTATTGCTGTATCTAATCTACAATAATCTTGGATACCTCAACTTCCATAAAATCATAATTTCATTGTCAAATGGTGTTCGTTCAGTTTATACTGTATTCAAATCCGTCATGCTTCAGAAATAGAAACTTGAAAATCGATATTATTTTTGCATGTCGTTCAACTATCATCATGAATTTTAGCTATTTCATAGCATTATCTAAGACGGGACTAGGACTAATATTACTTGAACTGGAATATCAACATATAAACATTCGATGCAGTACTAAAATTTGCATTCACTTGAATTCAGCAGTTCAACATTGGATTCTCGTGCTGCAAGCTATTTATAAAATTCAAATAGAACCTAATGGGAGTTCCTTGAACCGATTCTTCGACTATATTTTTATCGTAGGGCCCACATTCCAATGGGGAAAACAAAAATGATTCAGAATAGAATACATTGAAAGATCAACTGCTACTTGGAAAAATCAGAGATGGATTTCAATTCAATTAATAAATAAAGTGAGAGTCTCAATCAGATCTAAGACAGCTTAACAACAATTACATTCTACTTCTTGAAAAATGAGAGTACTCTTGTACTTTCAAGAGTTGATTCACTGAATTTATTCTATTCAGTACTTATTATTATTAAACGAATAATGTAATGTCGCTATGTAATTTCCATCTGTAGACTGGCTGGCCGCTATGGCTTCGTATAAAATGAGCGCTGCTATCCGGAGATTGTCAGTTTGGTGTAAGGGTAAGCATTCCTGACCGGCAATTAGGAGGTACTTGGTTTTATTCCCGGGCTGCCAAATAATTTTTGAATAGTAGCGCTCATCGAATTTCCATCTAGCTGTTCACCCTGTTGTCAATATTTGCAGTAGCAGAAGTATTCGGGGTGAATTACAGCATTTAATTTGGATTTTCATTTAATAATAATAACTAAATCATTAGCATTTGAATAATTGCAATATCTTAGTAATTTTCATCTGTAATCAGTACTTTATTGTTTGATTATTGTATTGTGTTTTTCCATGCAAATCATATTATTGATTATTCATATGATTATGGCAAGATTTGTAGAGATTGTTGACAGAAGACAACATATTGATCGGCATTTGGTGAATATGTATTTTATCATGATTATTAACAAGGCTATATCATGTTTGAACCCTTTAATCAATCATAATCATAGAGGTTATTATCAGTTCATTAGAAAACTATTTGAATATCTTCGAACAACTGTAGAATGGAGAGTTTATCTCTAGACTGACCCTATGAAAGGTTCTGTTCCACATTCTCAAAAGTATGACATTGGGTTTTATCTACAGCATATCAGAAGTATGTATTTTGTACTGACACTTACTGATGATGATGGGACCCACTTCCTTGAAACAAATCAAGTAATAATAGTTGACATAAGAATACGTTATGAGTACAACCATAGAGGGAATAATATAGCATATCTATAATAGAGTAAAGATTGCATGCTGTTGCATTGTACTATAGTGGTTGAGAGAATAAGATTGTGTGAGCATGTTTACACAGTTACATTATAATCTGTAATAGAAGAAAAATGTAACTGATTTATCCCAAATATAATAATTTGTGAGAAAAACATTTGTAGTAACTCCCCTCTCCCACAGTAGGCTGAATGAGAATGGGAAAATTGAAATTGCCAACTTTATGAACATAGTTTGACTCCTTACGTGACGGATCTCAGAGTGCCATAGCGGCGTCGCCCCCTCCGGCGTCACCAAGGCCGTTGTCCTTCTCCGAGGCGTTGCCGGCTCCTTTCCGCTTGAAGCGCATTTTGGCGTCGTCGCCGACCTCCACCGTTCTCTGGCAGAGGATGAGCGTCAGGCAGCTGACGATGAAGAGGATGGAAGGCACTAGCGAGGCGATGAGGAACTCGCGATAGGTGGCCTCCAAATTGAAGCGAGCCACCACCACGTCGGTGTTGTCGACGGCAAAGAAGCACGGGAAACGAGCACGTGCATTGTGGTCGGTGCCGTCCTTTCCGTATTCCCTCAGGAATTCCTTGCACTCATCGCGCAGGGTGTTCACACACCCTTCCAGGTTGATCAACAACCTCGACTCGTTCGAAATCAATAGATCCATCTCTGGTGGTGCCACCTTCCTCTTCTCATCCAACATTCTCGTATTAGTCACACTCAAGTAACTCAAATACGTGAAATTGGTCAAATCACTCAGCACACTCTTATCCAACAGCGTTCCGTTGATACAGTCAGTAGCCTGTACCCCCAGAGACGTATTTTCAATAGTGTAACAACTAGCCATCAAAATATTATCATCACTTTCATTCCACACTTCCTGTTCTGTGCCCATCACCATAGCACGTTGACACTGCGATAAATACACTCTATCACCACTTAGTAGTATTGTGTTTTTATTGCGAGTGGGTATATCAACACAGCGACGATCACAGTTGTAGGGAGTTCGAATTTTTTCACAAGTGCCTCGGTTACAGTTCTGTAAGCCATCTATGTCTATACAGTTTATTTTGCCGCGTCTGCCGGAGCACTTGAGAGGGGGATCGGTGTCCTTGAAGACACACTCGAAGGCGTCGGTGATGTTGATGCACATGCCTTGGGTGCAGTTGAACGTGCCCGTCAGGTTGCGACACTCATCGGCGATGCACCGCGACTTTTTCGCGTTCTCTTGGTCTATACCGTAACAAGTCTTGTTTGCACTGTTGGTACAATTGGCTAGTAACACACTGCTGCCGTTGTTGCGGAGATTGACGTAGATTTGGATGCAGGCACCGGAGGTTTTGCTGAGACACCACTCGCCGCACGAGCCCCAGTCGCAGTTGTCCTTGTTGACGGCGCGGGTGGTCGTGCACATGACGGGCGTCTCGGTGATGCCCGACTTGAAGGCGCGCAGGCTGGGCATGTAGATGGCCACCGTCAAGTAGACTAGCGCCACACTGCTCAGCACCGCTGTCATCTGACACATGCATATTGTGCCGCAGATCTTGGTGTCCTGCGGTGGGATGACGAGGTCCTCAACGGGCACTGGCTTGTGCTTTGGCATTTCGACCAAGTTGTTTCCACTCTCCGGTCACATCACGCGCCAACACCAACGTCTGATTCTCACCGGCAAAGTATGCCACAGCCTGGCAAAGCGTTTCGGGGAGGGGAGTTGCTGCCTCAGTTCTGCCAACCTCACAGCATTCACTTCATTCCTCCCTCGTCAGCCACCCCTTCACTGACACCCCCCCAACTACCACAAACAATGATCATAATAATTATTTCTTTATTCAACTGACGTTGGCTACGTCTGTTCATGACGTAAATTCCCATGGCGCACATGTTTCCAAATTATCAATTTATATCTATTCACGCTATAGTATTCTGTATTCATGTAACAGGAACAATAACAGATACATCTATTCATGCTGTTCAATTATGTATTAGCTTAATATTAAGTATAATTATTATTCAATGTTATTAAAATAATTTATAATTCATCATGTTACATCATTATCAAAATCATCAATGAATTACTGACAAACATTACCAGTCAATGATAATACAGTGATAATTTTCTAGATAGTAGTGCATTTGCATGTTCATTAATACCATTCCATGAAATTAAAAACATGATCAATTGTGATAGCAAGTACATGATCAATAATACATAGCATCATGAGTTGTATGCTACTGTGTGTTGTAGAGCTAGGGGTAACAGGCTATTGTTGTAGAGTGACATTGAATTGATAAACTTGAAATGTTAAATAGGCCTACCTACAGTTAATTCTTCTCACCCTTATAATTCAATTCAATTCTTTTTATTTGCCATCAATACAATTTACAATAAATTATTCAAGAAATTCATAGAAATAAAAATAAAACATAGCTTACAATGAAGCACATCTTCAAACACAAAATCCAAAGAATTCACAAAACTGATAAAGAATGAGCGTTAAAAAAATTATATTTAAGCTGGGTTCACACCAAAGTTATTAACGAAATGTTAATAACTTGATACTTATGTATTTTATTAGATTGAAGGGAACTTGATGAACACATATGTTCATCATGTGTATGAAAAGTTATGTTCAATCTAATAGAATCTATAAGGATTGAGTTATTAACATTTTGTTAATAACTTTGGTGGCCTTATTCACACAGGAGATATAGTGATTCATTTAGTCATTTTGCATTCCAGTATCAATGATTTGTTTCAATAATTTATTCTTCTTAAATTGATTTTCTCATGTTTGGTTTCACCAAGCTCGATCGAGACATTTAAATGTGGTTACGATTCATAACGAGTGCACGGGAAAATATATGATTTCTATAGTTACTATTCCAGTACTTACTTGTAAATTGTACCCAGCTTGACTGTGTTCACATGTCTTGACCGAGCTTGGAGAAACCGGGCATAATAGTGAATAATCCATGATGAACAACCTTCTTGCCTACACGATTCATAATTATTTCTTATCACTAGGATCAATTTTGATATGAACTATAGGCTCCAGCTCTATTCTTAAAAGTCGTCATCTCATCGGTTTACAAGGCGATAAGGTGCTTTGAGAAACTTATTGATATTATAATCTATTCAATTATATTCTACATAATCTTTTAAATTAGTACTTGAATACTTTTCGATCTACCAAATATTGTAAGCTAAGGAATTGTATCATATTCAAACAAGCATTTCCAATGCTTCACAAAAAACTTCAGATCAGGCTTGAAAACTTTTGATAAGGCTTCAAAAGCACTTGTAGCGTGTGGTTTGAAATATATATGCATTCGTGACTGACTAACAAGATTTTCTAGTGATAGGTGGGCAGGTAGCCCATATTGTTTTGTTGGTTCAGAAAGTCAATAAAAGAGCTTTAACATAACAAGTAGTAGGGAACCTCAACACGAATAAATAATTAGGTTTAAATTAACATCAATATCTGATTGATTTCTTATTATATTCTTGTGATTGGCCTATATAGGTTCACTTCATGGAGGCGCCCGTCAAATCTTTGTTCAAAATGCAATATAAAGTCCCCAAATCATTTATTTTCAATGCTTCCATTTTCCATTACAACAGTATTATTTTTTATGAAATCATAAATGGAGAAGGGTATTTTTCTGAAGGTAATAGACTGAGGAAAGATTAATTCAAAGGATTTTCCAAAAACTTGATTCTATTTTTTTATTCATAGGCTATCTTTATTACATTATCATTCCTATCACGTGGGATGTATAAAATTATTATTATCATTTGTTACGTGAAGCCACAAATCTGAGCAGAGCTCAAGTGGCATGTAACATGTCATGAACATTTTTCTATGCAAAGTGTATGCATCTGTATCAACTCAAAGTGTGAAGGCACCACAACATTCCTCCATTTTATAGGGACACGCTTCCACAAGTACATTAGTAATAATTGAAGACAAGAAAAGCCTATGACTACCACATAACCGTATTCCTTCAGGTAGACAATTGAAGAGCTTGAGTCCCGAATAATATGGACCTTTTTCCAAAAGTGTCAGTCTGTGAGCGGGGTACTGATAAAAATAATAAATTTGTCTTCTATGGACTATTAGCAAACTGAATCTAATTACTACCGAAAGTAGAACTCTGTATGTCGTGTATGCATGCAGAGGAGAAATTAAAAAATCTTGAAGCAATCTAATTTAATTATATTTTGATCAAGATTATTTGAGAGAAAAGTATATGAAAAAAGGCAGATTTTGTATCTTGGAACGTTGAATCTGTTTGAATAGCCCGTGTCTATTTCAAGTTTCTACTAGAGGAAATTCGTGTTCGAACCCAATGAGCTTTATTTTGTTACATCGAATTAGTTATAAATAGCCCATATCTATTTCAAGGGTATTTCATGTTGCTAACACTTGTGAAGAGTACAGCAATTGATCACTCTCATGGACAGACTGGAGTTATCAGAATTGGGCGGAAAGTGAAGAGGGGTGGTTCAGTAGAGTGAGATGGGCAGAAATCAGAAAAAAAGAGAAATCCATTCTGTGAAAGTACGGCATACTGTGTGAATGAGAACGGCCTCCTATCCGAAGGTCATGCCACGGAATCTCGTGCTGCTTTGCTTTTGACCCTCTTGTACCATTAAACCCAAATATAATAATTTGTGAGAAAAACATTTGTAGTAACTCCCCTCTCCCACAGTAGGCTGAATGAGAATGGGAAAATTGAAATAGCCAACTTTATGAACATAGTTTGACTCCTTACGTGACGGATCTCAGAGTGCCATAGCAGCGTCGCCCCCTCCGGCGTCACCAAGGCCGTTGTCCTTCTCCGAGGCGTTGCCGGCTCCTTTCCGCTTGAAGCGCATTTTGGCGTCGTCGCCGACCTCCACCGTTCTCTGGCAGAGGATGAGCGTCAGGCAGCTGACGATGAAGAGGATGGAAGGCACTAGCGAGGCGATGAGGAACTCGCGATAGGTGGCCTCCAAATTGAAGCGAGCCACCACCACGTCGGTGTTGTCGACGGCAAAGAAGCACGGGAAACGAGCACGTGCATTGTGGTCGGTGCCGTCCTTTCCGTATTCCCTCAGGAATTCCTTGCACTCATCGCGCAGGGTGTTCACACACCCTTCCAGGTTGATCAACAACCTCGACTCGTTCGAAATCAATAGATCCATCTCTGGTGGTGCCACCTTCCTCTTCTCATCCAACATTCTCGTATTAGTCACACTCAAGTAACTCAAATACGTGAAATTGGTCAAATCACTCAGCACACTCTTATCCAACAGCGTTCCGTTGATACAGTCAGTAGCCTGTACCCCCAGAGACGTATTTTCAATAGTGTAACAACTAGCCATCAAAATATTATCATCACTTTCATTCCACACTTCCTGTTCTGTGCCCATCACCATAGCACGTTGACACTGCGATAAATACACTCTATCACCACTTAGTAGTATTGTGTTTTTATTGCGAGTGGGTATATCAACACAGCGACGATCACAGTTGTAGGGAGTTCGAATTTTTTCACAAGTGCCTCGGTTACAGTTCTGTAAGCCATCTATGTCTATACAGTTTATTTTGCCGCGTCTGCCGGAGCACTTGAGAGGGGGATCGGTGTCCTTGAAGACACACTCGAAGGCGTCGGTGATGTTGATGCACATGCCTTGGGTGCAGTTGAACGTGCCCGTCAGGTTGCGACACTCATCGGCGATGCACCGCGACTTTTTCGCGTTCTCTTGGTCTATACCGTAACAAGTCTTGTTTGCACTGTTGGTACAATTGGCTAGTAACACACTGCTGCCGTTGTTGCGGAGATTGACGTAGATTTGGATGCAGGCACCGGAGGTTTTGCTGAGACACCACTCGCCGCACGAGCCCCAGTCGCAGTTGTCCTTGTTGACGGCGCGGGTGGTCGTGCACATGACGGGCGTCTCGGTGATGCCCGACTTGAAGGCGCGCAGGCTGGGCATGTAGATGGCCACCGTCAAGTAGACTAGCGCCACACTGCTCAGCACCGCTGTCATCTGACACATGCATATTGTGCCGCAGATCTTGGTGTCCTGCGGTGGGATGACGAGGTCCTCAACGGGCACTGGCTTGTGCTTTGGCATTTCGACCAAGTTGTTTCCACTCTCCGGTCACATCACGCGCCAACACCAACGTCTGATTCTCACCGGCAAAGTATGCCACAGCCTGGCAAAGCGTTGCGGGGAGGGGAGTTGCTGCCTCAGTTCTGCCAACCTCACAGCATTCACCTCATTCCTCCCTCGTCAGCCACCCCTTCACTGACACCCCCCCCACAACTACCACAAACAATGATCATAATAATTATTTCTTTATTGAACTGACGTTGGCTACGTCTGTTCATGACGTAAATTCCCATGGCGCACATGTTTCCAAATTATCAATTTATATCTATTCACGCTATAGTATTCTGTATTCATGTAACAGGAACAATAACAGATACATCTATTCATGCTGTTCAATTATGTATTAGCTTAATATTAAGTATAATTATTATTCAATGTTATTAAAATAATTTATAATTCATCATGTTACATCATTATCAAAATCATCAATGAATTACTGACAAACATAACCAGTCAATGATAATACAGTGATAATTTTCTAGATAGTAGTGCATTTGCATGTTCATTATTACCAATCCATGAAATTAGAAACATGATCAATTGTGATAGCAAGTACATGATCAATAATACATAGCATCATGAGTTGTATGCTACTGTGTGTTGTAGAGCTAGGGGTAGCAGGCTATTGTTGTAAAGTGACATTGAATTGATAAACTTGAGATGTTAAATAGGCCTACCTACAGTTAATTCTTCTCACCCTTATAATTCAATTCAATTCAATTCAATTCTTTTTATTTGCCATCAATACAATTTACAATAAATTATTCAAGAAATTCATAGAAATAAAAATAAAACATAGCTTACAATGAAGCACTTATAATGAAGCACTTACTTATAATGAAGCACATCTTCAAACACAAAATCCAAAGAATTCACAAAACTGATAAAGAATGAGCGTTAAAAAAAATATATTTAAGCTGGGTTCACACCAAAGTTATTAACGAAATGTTAATAACTTAATAGGCTACTTATGTATTTTATTAGATTGAAGGGAACTTGATGAACACATATGTTCATCATGTGTATGAAAAGTTATGTTCAATTGAGTTAACATTTTGTTAATAACTTTGGTGGCCTTATTCACACAGGAGATATAGTGATTCATTTAGTCATTTTGCATTCCAGTATCAATGATTTATTTCAATAATTTATTCTTCTTAAATTGATTTTCTTATGTTTGGTTTCACCAAGCTCGATCGAGACATTTAAATGTGGTTACGATTCATAACGAGTGCACGGGAAAATATATGATTTCTATAGTTACTATTCCAGTACTTACTTGTAAATTGTACCCAGCTTGACTGTGTTCACATGTCTTGACCGAGCTTGGAGAAACCGGGCATAATAGTGAATAATCCATGATGAACAACCTTCTTGCCTACACGATTCATAATTATTTCTTATTACTAGGATCAATTTTGCTATGAACTATAGGCTCCAGCTCTATTCTTAAAAGTCGTCATTTCATCGGTTTACAAGGCGATAAGGTGCTTTGAGAAACTTATTGATATTATAATCTATTCAATTATATTCTACATAATCTTTTTATTAGTACTTGAATACTTTTCGATCTACCAAATATTGTAAGCTAAGGAATTGTATCATATTCAAACAAGCATTTCCAATGCTTCACAAAAAACTTCAGATCAGGCTTGAAAACTTTTGATAAGGCTTCAAAAGCACTTGTAGCGTGTGGTTTGAAATATATATGCATTCGTGACTGACTAACAAGATTTTCTAGTGATAGGTGGGCAGGTAGCCCATATTGTTTTGTTGGTTCAGAAAGTCAATAAAAGAGCTTTAACATAACAAGTAGTAGGGAACCTCAACACGAATAAATAATTAGGTTTAAATTAACATCAATATCTGATTGATTTCTTATTATATTCTTGTGATTGGCCTATATAGGTTCACTTCATGGAGGCGCCCGTCAAATCTTTGTTCAAAATGCAATATAAAGTCCCCAAATCATTTATTTTCAATGCTTCCATTTTCCATTACAACAGTATTATTTTTTATGAAATCATAAATGGAGAAGGGTATTTTTCTGAAGGTAATAGACTGAGGAAAGATTAATTCAAAGGATTTTCCAAAAACTTGATTCTATTTTTTTATTCATAGGCTATCTTTATTACATTATCATTCCTATCACGTGGGATGTATAAAATTATTATTATTATTATTATTATTATTATTATTATTATCATTATCATTTGTTACGTGAAGCCACAAATCTGAGTAGAGCTCAAGTGGCATGTAACATGTCATGAACATTTTTCTATGCAAAGTGTATGCATCTGTATCAACTCAAAGTGTGAAGGCACCACAACATTCCTCCATTTTATAGGGACACGCTTCCACAAGTACATTAGTAATAATTGAAGACAAGAAAAGCCTATGACTACCACATAACCGTATTCCTTCAGGTAGACAATTGAAGAGCTTGAGTCCCGAATAATATGGACCTTTTTCCAAAAGTGTCAGTCTGTGAGCGGGGTACTGATAAAAATAATAAATTTGTCTTCTATGGACTATTAGCAAACTGAATCTAATTACTACCGAAAGTAGAACTCTGTATGTCGTGTATGCATGCAGAGGAGAAATTAAAAAATCTTGAAGCAATCTAATTTAATTATATTTTGATCAAGATTATTTGAGAGAAAAGTATATGAAAAAAGGCAGATTTTGTATCTTGAAACGTTGAATCTGTTTGAATAGCCCGTGTCTATTTCAAGTTTCTACTAGAGGAAATTCGTGTTCGAACCCAATGAGCTTTATTTTGTTACATCGAATTAGTTATAAATAGCCCATATCTATTTCAAGGGTATTTCATGTTGCTAACACTTGTGAAGAGTACAGCAATTGATCACTCTCATGGACAGACTGGAGTTATCAGAATTGGGCGGAAAGTGAAGAGGGGTGGTTCAGTAGAGTGAGATGGGCAGAAATCAGAAAAAAAGAGAAATCCATTCTGTGAAAGTACGGCATACTGTGTGAATGAGAACGGCCTCCTATCCGAAGGTCATGCCACGGAATCTCGTGCTGCTTTGCTTTTGACCCTCTTGTACCATTAAACCCCCTCCCCCCCAGGAGGGAACCGAAAGGGTTATCTGGCGTTAGGTTGGTAGTCCTGGTTCCTCCCGCTTTTACTGCACAGGGTCTGTGATCAATACAATGCTGAAACTCTGCGTTGAATTCCCCCCTGTGGGCCCCCCTAAAACCAACTCATTCCAATGCCATATCTGACCGACGCGTGGCAAACATCTTCCCCCACCCCTTTTTCTCATCCAACCCAAAAACCAATGCCTTCTGCTAATAATAAGGTGGTGGTCATACTCCTCCAACTCATTTTCTTCCACTCCTACCTTATTATTATCATCACCATAATCATCATTGTCATTTCCTCTCCTCCCCACATCTCTTGATAACCTTCTCTTTTCTCACCTCCTCATCCTCCTACCATTCAAAGTCTAACCACAATTTCAAATCTGCATCCTTGAAACTAGGTTGACTCCAAAAGTAATTCATAGAAAAATTTCACCAAGGAAATAAATGATTATTTTGAGATTCATCATCAATACAACATCAATTTATCAAATGAAAAATGTTCAATGAGTAACAAAAAAACTGAGTGATAGATGGGACGGTTTTTTATTTCTAATATTTCCGTAGATCTTTAGAAAGGAGTAAATCAATATTTTACACTATTGATAATAGCAGAAGGCAATATGAAATTTGAAAAATAAGATTGATCCGGAATAGCTCATAATTTAGAATATTCATTGACATATTCTTTTACTCTACCCCTGTTACTTTTATAATTCGGCTTGATTCGATGAATATTATGTGATTGTCTCAGAGTTCACATTATTACACTGAAACTCCAGACTTTTAAATGTTGAAACTATTCGACATTATCATTCTACAAAACTTCACTGAACATCTTGAAAAATATAACATTCCTTTAGTCGTTTACTAGGAATAACTGAATAATTGATGGACGTGGAAATTATCAAAATGAATGATCATTTTATTGTATTCACTGCTCTGGTGGATGCGAAATGGTTAACTCAATGATTCTTTGTTTTTCAGGTAAGTGGGAAAGATTTATTTGCTAATTATCAAATCTGTGGACAGCATCAGCTTCACGTCTTATCCAAAATTGCAGGAAGAAGAGGTGAGTGAGAAAATAATGATTGCTCATCAAATGAGTTTCATAACCGTACAACAAAATTTGTTTGATAATTCACTTAAGATATTTTCCCAAGTATTAAGATATAATCGATGGTATTTCGGATAATCAATAGTTTTTCTGTTTAGATTTTGAGAAATGGAATTAATACATCTCCTTGGAAGTTCTATTCATTCTATTGTGCCTCCTATTGATTGATTTTAATCCAGTTAAATCCAGAACAGTTTGGTCAAACTCGAAGTAGCTCACACCATCACCTCATCATCAACTTTTAGACCTAATTAATGGGAGTCTTCCAATACCTTATCATCGGTTGATTGAGCTGAACTCTCGAGGTTGGAAGACTTTTGCTTATAGGGGAGCAGAAGTTGGCTGAAGAATCAACTTACGCGTTCTCTGGTGGCAACATTTTCCCCAATATGAGTTCATATCTTTTCCATGGAAGCGCTAGTGTCTGTGCTCATGTCAAAAAAGTAAATTCAAAATAAAATTATTTTCAAATTCAAAATCAGGCGCTCTGCCTTTATCATCTGATCTCCACACAATAATTACTTTCTACACGGAAGCGATAGTTTTCGAACGATCCCCTATTATAAGATCCTGTATGAAACACGTTTAACAAATAATAATTCAACTCAACATTAATTAATATATTATACCAATCGCAAAAACACTGTAGGACACTAATTAATATATACTACTTGAAACAAAAACACTGTAGTAAGTTTTATAGAAATAAATAATGTACATGGTTGGGTAGGATGATTTAAAATAACATTTACAGACTCATTTCTATACAAAACTCAAAATTAATTTTCTTTGTGTGTATCTTGGATGTTGCTATTATAAAAATTAAAGAGGGAAGAATTAAAACATTGATCATGTATGAAAAATGACATCTGTTAAATGCTGTCCGTTCTTGTCCATACACTCTTGTAGACGTGGTGAGAAGTTGTCCATACTCCTCTGAAGCATTGCACGTGGTACCGCTCGAATTTATTGTGTTATTGTTTCACTCAGGGCTCCAAGGGTTCGTGATTTGTTCATGTATACACGTGCTTTTAGGTAGCCCCATAAAAAAATAGTCACAATGTGACAGGTCCGGTTACCCAGGAGGCCACTTCACATCTCCACGCAACGAAATAGAGGCGTCCATATGGTAAATCCATACTAATTAAATGATAATTCTTTTGGTGCTGTCTGCTATTCTGGAGAGCCTAGCGCAGGCTACAGTTGAGGCCTCTTTTTCAGGAGTCCTCTACGGTCGCAGGTCTCGACTCTCGGGGCTGTACGAGAATTAGAGAGGCCTCATCTGTCGCCTAACGCAGGCGACATTTGAGTCCTCTTTTTCAGGAGTCCTCTACCGTCGCAGGTCTCGACTGTCGAGGCTGTACAAAAATTAGAGAGGCCTCAACTGTCGCCTAACGCAGGCGACATTTGAGGCCTCTTTTTCAGGAGTCCTCTACCGTCGCTGGCCTCGAATGTCGCAGGTCTCTACCGTCGCTGGTCTCGACTGTCGCAGGACTCTTCTGTCGTTTGACATCGACCCCCAGGGAAGGCCTTAGAAATTCCATAGCTGCTCTCGATGTATGGTATATCGCCCCATCTTATTGAAACCAAACAGTAGACTATATTGACATTGATACGTCGTCTTCTCAAATTGGCCTAAAAATCCAAGCAGCATCGTTAGGTAACGATCCGTTGACAGTGACGGTTCGACCGTTTTCTCAAAGAAAGTTAGGGTCAATAATAAGTTTTATGGGGCTACCTAAAAGCACGTGTATACATGAACAAACCACGAACCTTTGAAGCCCTGAGTGAAAAAATAACACAATAAATTTCTTTATTCCATGTTAAACAATAAATTGAACCAGATTTTTCCTTGTAAAATTCTCTTGTGGTAGATACAGAATGGCCCAAAAACCCCGTATTATTTGTTCATTCTCCAGTTTTCACCTATTTCCGTCAAATCCTGTAATCGAACATAACATTTCGCTCATGCCTTTTTTTCTATAATGAGGAATTCCAAATATAATGAGATCATTCGGAACTCTCTATCTTCAATTGAGTAGTACTGGTTACAATTTTTTAAAAAAAAGTAGAATTTGAAGAAAAATCAATTTCGATGAAATAGAGTTATAGTATAGTAGGCCTACCTTTTTTGAAAATGAATAAAATAATAGAATGAAAATACAAATTATAACAAAAAATGGTACTATAATTACAGATGGAATTAAATAGAGAATGCATTTATTCAAATGCTAATTAATATATAATTATTATTGAACGAAAAGGATAGTACCACCTGCTTTGTCGAATGATAGCAACATTAAAGTTTATCAAATACTGTCATTATAACGTGGACCTCACTATAGTCTTCTAGATCATAAAGCCTCAAGATTGGTTACGAATTGCAGAGAATTTCATCCTCTAGAAGCTCAGTTGCATAAAATTCATCTTGAATCACTGTTTCCTATCATAGAACTGCCAAGACCGTTGATATATCTTCAATTTCATGATTTTTTTAAGGATCGAATTTTACTTCAAGAACATATTTCTTTATGAATCGTTCACAGCGAATGAGAGAAAAAATCTATTCTACAATTATTCGAGATCTAGATTGGTCTATATTATAATAAAGTGTTACCAAGATACATAGCTTGAATAGCAATAATATAGAAATTAGTCATTTTTCATGTATTGGAATACTGGGTGAAGTACACTCAAGGATAAATTTTCAATTTTTTGACCGAATTTGACTTATGATGTATGATTTTGATCCGCCTTGACAAGTCAAGAAGAAAGAGCTGTGTTATGATGAGATCCGATTATTGTGTCAAAAGTTATAAGTGTTTGAAAGTTTGATTCTCAGGGTGTCGTTATGCGCGCCTCTTCACTGGGAAATACTTAAATGAAGTGCATCTAACGGGTGATTCTCATAGAACATGATCTTATGAACTTCTATCATTGTGCGAAATCTCAATGTGATGACAATTGAGTTGGTGATGATGATTGAAGCTAAAAATTAGCTGTTTCCCTGCAATACAAGGAGCATTGTTGTCAGGTGTACCTGGAAAACCATGTGACATAGAGCGCTCTAACTGATTGATGCTAAAAATGAGGGTTTTTAAAAATACAATGAGGTTTGTTGTCAGATGTATGAGATAGAGCGCTCCACCTGGTCTCAGATTGTGGAGCACAAAATTACGCCCAGAAGGAAATTTGAATTATACATTTAAATGTTAATAATCGGGAGATATTGTTGATCAAAAAATGGAATTCATCAAATTGATTTTTTCTTGAAATTTTACTCATTTTTGAAAAGTAGTCACTAATCAGTGGTAGAATAGTGATCAGTATTCATCGAAGATGTGAGTTCCGAATGATTTCATTTTATTCAGAATTCCTCATTATAAAAAAATCCAGAACGAATTTGTCTGTCCGCCTACAGGATTTGGCTGAAATAGGTGAAAATTAAAAAATTTACCAAGGATATGAAGGTTTTTTTGGGTCACTCTGTATTTCCTCAAGGAAATTTTGCATGAAAAAATTGGTTCTGGACTCCACTTTTGTATCTAAACTGTTTAATATTGGAAAATCTGAACCACAATATGAATTGCAAGCATTTATTTATTTATTCATCATTTACAATCAACTTAAGGACAAAGAAACGGCTAATAATACAGCTCATATCCCCTCCTTCATGTCCATATTGACTGGATAACTCTGAGCTAGCTCTTTCCAATCTTTTTTCTGAATTGGAAGATTGAGAAATGATTATCATCCCTCTCTATCGGACTTTAATCTCCTAGTAATCGTATTACTGATGGGTACTCATCATTGGTTATTATGCTAGTGTGGTCGATCAATTCCAATTGCATGTGAGACCGGGGCTTAATTGATGAAGTCAATCAGAGAATCTCAAGAGAAATCAGGTGTAATTGGAGTATTCGATTTGGTGATAATAATTATTACTGTGTTCATATTCCAAGCGTCCTACTGAGTAGAACAGAAAAGGAATAATAACTTTATTATATGGGTGGACAAGTTTAATGAAAAATGGGATATTACAAATAGTCTGTGCACCAAATAGCTGCTCTCCATTGAATTTAGTTAGACAATTTTGAATATGTATTCCTTCTTTACTCAGCTCTTACTCTATTTTAAGATTGCTTATAGTGATTGTATTTCAGTTCTTCAGTGAACTCTTCTTCAGTTGGACTATTAATTGAATGGTTGTATATAATCCCATTCAATGAATGTAACCTTTGAGAGTATGAGTTCTGTACTGAAAAGAGATTAATCCCAATTTCAATAAGACTTGAACCTTACAAGTTGATAGATTTTATAGTCTTGCAACACAATAATTTCATACAACGAACTTTCAAGGTCTTCTGACAATTGATATAAATTGTTCGCCTATCAAGACTTCTCATGTGTCACCTGGTCATATGGGACATATATATGATTCATATATTTATCTCATATTGATCAGGATTTTAGAGTTTTATTTTACGAAAAGTTTAATGAACGGTGTTTCTGCCTTTGAACAGTTTTGTCATCGACAGAAGGATTGTTTATTTCACTTGTTATCAAAATTATTGTAGTTTCTCTTTTGTTTTTCATAACAAACGTGCTGGCTTGTGCGACGGATAAAAATATGTATTTGAAATGGCTTCATGTTTGGCATTGACTGAGTTATATATTAATACCCAAAATTTTACTAGTCGGTGTGTGAGCTCGTTCGTTAGGACTGTGAGTAAAAGTCCGGCTGTTCTGGTGAAGGGGATAGATTTTGTTCTTGTTTTATAATACAGTTTTCCTGTCACAGTTCGGGCAGTTTAAAGAGAATTGTATTATTGAATAAGAAGGGATCTGAACCCACTTCATTAGATCAGTTTTTTTTATTTATTTTTCATTAATAATTAACGTCGCGATTAACCAGTGGATGCCAAATTGGGGGCCATTATCAAAAAGGTAGGTGACTACTGAGTCATTGTTTTAATTTTCCATAACCACAACAAATTTAATCTTCACTAGCAGCCAAGCGAGTAGCCCTTGAAATATTCATATATTTATTGTTATTTCATAATTTATAATTATAATTCTAATTTTGTACAAATAATTTATTGTTTTGTTTTAATTATCAAAACCAGTACGATCATTTCTTGTTTTCATTTCCCCACCTTTACATACTCGGTGTAGGCACATATTGCTTACATATTGGGTGGAGGTTTATCCTGCCGTCCAGATCGTGCTTACATAATTGGTGGAGGCTCAAAGGGTTTTTAATCCAGCTTTTAAAATTTGGACTTTTTCGGTTACCTCATTGAAGATTCAATTTTTGTGGTTTCATTTTTCATTATTAAATAATTATATGTTTTTATTTCAGTGAAATTATGGGTGAAATAGTTGAGTTTGAACCTTACGGGACTGTAAAAACAGTTTGTAGGATGAATTTCGAGGATTTATTGAATTTGTGGAACAATCATTGATTACTAATAATGGATTTTAACGGATGGAGAATGATGATTATAATTGAACAGATTAATTTTGAGATTCACGATATTGGAAGATTTACGATTATTATTGATTTTGAATTGCAAAAGCTATGACAATTGAAGATTTTGTACGATTGCATGATTTATTATCAATTCTTATTAGAAAGAATTAGATATTTATGATGAGATGAGAAATTGATGATTATTAAGATATGATTGAATAGGTTAAATTATTATTATTGAAGAGATTTTGAGATATGGAGAATTTATGATTATTGGAACCAGATTAATTGGAAATTTATTATTTATTATTGAGTAGAATTGGATTGGAACAGATTAACAATGGAAAAACTTAGACCGTTACTATTACCGAAATTTTTTGATGGAAAAGATGAAGAATTTGACATTGATGATTTTTTCAACTATTTTGAAAAGGTTGCCTTAGCGAACGGTTGGGATGAAAAAGATAATTTATTATACTTGCGGTTTTGTTTGGAAGGAGTGCTGAGAAATATTTTGACGTTATTGAGAATGATTTGACTCGACAGGACAAATTTGAATATATGCCAGTGAAAGAAAAATTGGTTAATTTCTATCGATCTCCTCTCAAATTGTGGAAACTAGAAAAGGAATTAGATACTTGTAAAATGGAATTTGAAGAAGATGGTAGAGATTTTGTAGCACGAGTCTTATCCCTATGTAGAAAAGTAGATTCGAATATGCATGAATCTCGGATTATCAGGATAATTTTAAGAGGTTTGTCTTCAAATATATTTGAAAGAATTATAATGTTATCAAATAGTACTATTGTAGAATTGTATAAAAATATTGAGAAATATGAATTATCATGTCAGTATTTGAATGAGTGGAAATTTGGACAGGTGCAAGTAATTAATGATATTATGGAACCAGAATTTGAAGAACTATTGGAAATCGGAAATGAGTTTGAAAATGAGAATTGTTTAGAAAATGCTATTATTTCTGATGATTTTGATTCTTGTAATTATTATGTTTCAAATGAAGTGGATGTATATTGTCATGTTAGTAACTTCGAGATTGAAAATGGGTTGGATGAAGTTCTTATTTGTAATGATTGTGATTTGAATGAGGAAGATATAATTTACAAAGAGGATAAAGATAGGGAAATGATTAAGGAAGAGTTATCAGATTTATCGGAAAGTGATTTGGATTTCTCTTTTACGATTGATAACAGGCCGTTTGAACATTTTGTGAACTCTGGTATGCGTAATGATTGTGAATCTAGAGGAGTCAAGATGCATCAGAATGTTAGTCTCGTGAATAATAGGACTAATAGAAAAAGAAGACGTAAGAAATGTAAAGTTTGTGGTAAACATAATCATTTTACGCGGAATTGTTTTTACAACGTTAATTATGCTTATCGGGTTTATAAAAGGATGCATAGAATTTGTGAAAAAGAAGGCTATGATATTAGAGTGTGTTCTTTTGATGGCAGAAATAAGTTTTCGGAAAATGCTAGACGTAAGAAAGCATATTTTACTGATAGGACACAGGAGTTTAGTACTAGGCATATTGATGAAAATGTTTTAGACGGCGGTCCATCAAATATTGATAATTCAAGGAATGAATTAGGAGGTTGTATAGTCACTGAATCAGGTTCTACTTTGGAAGGTGTTAGGCACAATGGGATATATGTTAGAAGAAACTATTCTAATACTGATGATAAGAAATATTCAATCTCCCATAAACACGAGATTGATCTTGTAGATATTAAAATTAATTATAGCCAGAAATGTGGATCAGCAAATAATGGTGTTGAACGAAATATTACTGACTCATGTTCAGAGTTGAAAAGTGATGTAGATAATAAACATTTTGTTAACAAGATGAATGAATCAATAATCATTGATAAACAAGAACCAGGCCATGGAAATAGTATATTGAACCAATTACAGAAAAAATGTGAATCAGCGATTTGTGTGAACAGTGAAGGTGAAAATACAGAGTCAGATTTGAATTATTGTAATTATCCGAAAGATATGAAGAGTAATAAAATTGAAACTGATGGAATTGATATTAATGAGAGTTCGGTAGAGAAATATGATGACATAATTTTGAATAGTTTGGAAAGCGTGTCCCAGTTAAGCGTTAATAGCGATGAAATATTTATTGAAACAATAATTCTGGAGAGGTTTGAAAAACGAACTCAGACTCAGCAGACTCAGCGAAAGTATTACATGAGACAATATTGCTAGTAGAACGAGGTCTTTTAGCTGATTTGCAGTTGTCATTCAATGAAGAACGCTGAACTGTTTGGGACTAATACATCATTCGATGTCAGATAAATTGAAAATAATCATTGTCCGATATGAAGAATGATTAATATTATGTTACGTGGAAATATGAACTAAAAAGAATAATGATAAGAATAGAATAAGCTACATTAGGATAGACTATTTTAATTCTAGGATATTTTATTATTGCATTTTGAAGCCTAAGAGTTTGTTGACCAGTTTTGATATAATAGTTGAAAGTTTTTTTTTAACATCATACATATTTGGTTTTTTCGTTGGGATGATAGTCATGTTTCAGGTGAATTAAATTTTGGGATTTTATAATTTTTTTTTCACTGAGCTTGTAGGTAGTGATAATTTCAATCGTTTATGTCCAATAAAATTTTTCGATTAGGGCAGTAGTTTTCGAGTTAGGTATTTTCAATAATTTTCAAAAATTTTCTTTTTGGGATTTTGTGATTTTTTTCTCTATATAAAGTTTTGTTTTAGTATTTTGAAACATATTCTGGAAATTCAATGTAATTCACCGAACGAATCTGTTGTGAAGGAAGTTTTTCAAACGACGATTTTGATAGCGTTCGATATTGATTGACTTCTACTAAATTTTTGCTCTACTGGCTGCTGTTATGGCGAAATTATCGAAAAATTCAGAAATCTCCAGTTCATGGAAAACAATTTTGTGAATTTTCGATTTTTTTTTTCGGGAATCTTATTTTTTAGGATGAGTACGTTCAACTTTGTTCTGTGAAAAAGTTTGTTTAGAGCAAAGGGTTTTGAGGTTTTTCATTTTATAGTTTTTGTTGGTGACCTTGTATAGTAGCAAAAAATTTTTTTTTTTGAATTTAAAGTTGAATTTTAGGTCATTCGCTTGCATTTCTAAAATGGGATAGGATATGTGAAGTAGATATTTTTGAGATATTTGAGGGTTCGTGAGTTATTTCAATAGGTAGTAAATTTTCGGCTACAGTCAGACACGGATTTTGAATTTCGCGCGTTTCTGCTGAATGGTTATCTACTGATTTTGAATTTCGCGCGTTTTTGCTAAATGGTTATCTGCTATTTTTCTATGGTTTATGTTGGGATTTCATTTTGGTTTCATGATATTTGATGGATAGTTGTATTCTACATATATTGGATTTTGGTTTTCAGTTATGATGAGTCCGATGAGTTCTTTTTTTTTTACGATTTATGATGATTACAAGGTATGCGGCGTATCTTGATTGTTAGTCTAGAAATTTCAGACAAATTCGGAAAAAGTCGATTTTCGAAAAAAATTTTATTGCAGTTTCATATTTTCTTAGCATAGATTTTAGCATTGCGATACTTATAATTTTGTTTAGGGCAAAGGGTTCTGAGATATTTCACTTTAGAATTTTGGCCCTTTGGATTTTATATTTCATTATATTAAGGTTATGAATAAGTTTTATTGAAATATTTTCAAGGGTTATTAAAGGTAGATATTTTGTTGATAGAATTCATGAATTAAATATTTGAATTTGTTGTCATAAGGTGTTGATAATTAAGGTTTAATGGTGATAGTCATTTTTTTAAGTCATATTTTTTTGAAGTCATGCGCTATATTAAAGTCCCTAAGAGAATTTTTGTAAATATTATTCGTAATTATTTATCATTTCATCATTGTTTATCAGAATTGATTATAATATTTATGGATTTATCATCCAGTGGTTGAATAATAGGATCATATTTTATTTATTTGATCTGTTTTCGATGGGGTCTTATGATTCAAGCCTATAATTATAAGTCCTCGTAAAATTTTATTAAAGTATTATTACTGATTATTGTTGCTGGAGGTGAAGTCCATATTTTTCAATGGTAATATAGACCAAACTTATTGTCCATGGGTTATAATAAACGGTTATAGGGGAATTTTTTAGCTATGGATAGCAGAGTTTCAGTTTTATACGTTTATATCTTTGAATTGAATTTCGTTTTATAATTTTTTCTCAGTATAAACTAATGATTACTATATTCTTGATTATATTTCATGATAATATTTGAGTTTCATTGTGTCATGGTTCTAATATTAATGGTTTTGAGTAGAAAAATTTTTCTTTTGGCACAATAGGTTGAGTTCAGGGCTTATTATTATGGTTGAGTTTTTATTTTCAGAAGTGATTTTTGGTAATCATTGTAGAACCATGTTTTACGATATAGAATCAGTTATTATAGAAGAGGGTTTATTATTCCATGGTTACATATTTATAATTTTAGGGTACAGTTACCTATGAAAATTGGTATTTGGCTGGGTTTTACATTTAATTTCACCAGTTGCATTATTGATTTTGTATTGATTTTACAGTTATGATTAACCATGTTATATTTCATAGTCATTATAATTATATCTCAGTTATTTCAAATTATGGTTATTCCAGGAAAATGAACAGGAAATATGGTTGATGGATAGTTTACCATTTTATGATAACCAAATGGTCATGTTTCATTCACATAATTACATATTCTGATTACATGTTACATTTTTGTAATATAACATTATCACTGATATAACTTTCTTTTTTTTTCTCTCGATATATCATGGTACGTTTTAATATTTGGTGCCACGAAAAAGTACAGTAATGTAATTCATTGTTTTGTTATTTTATTTTTGCGTTTGTACTGATGTGACCTACGTTAAGAAAGTGCAATTGTCACGTATTTTTGTTTAGTTGTCAATCTTGTTATTCATATCCAGGGCAAGGTCGTTCATTTGAGTGACAAACGTTGTTATTGATACTTTTAAACGTTCACTAATAGAAATTCATAATGAAGCTGTTATAAGACAATTATATTTTTGATGGATGAATATTTTATTCACTTTTATTTTGACTTGAATTTCTTTCTCAATAAAAATATAACTAGAGTATAAGTTTCTTATATTCTGATGATTTATTGTATGATTGTGATTTTGTTTTCATATGACTCATATATTGTTCTGATTTCAGAATTGTTCCAGTATATATAT
This sequence comes from Nilaparvata lugens, assembly GCF_014356525.2. Lineage (NCBI taxonomy): Eukaryota > Metazoa > Arthropoda > Insecta > Hemiptera > Delphacidae > Nilaparvata > Nilaparvata lugens. The sequence goes on from NC_052510.1 coordinate 38,889,104, forward strand.
ATATATAGGCCTATGCACTTCTAATAAATTGTATCATTTCTAGGTTTCTGATTAATAATATATGCTAACCAGCCAGTCCAGTTGTTAATTGTAATATTCACGTCGAGTTTATTAATATTATTGTAAACGTTTCTCTTGATTTTTTTTTTATTACGATTTATTTGCGGTTGCTTCAAGTAGAGTTTTTTTTGTTTGTAAGAGGTTCTGTTACGCATAAACATGTCAATTATGGTACATTTTGCGTCATTTCTCATTCTCACGACTTTCACGGCGCAACTGGAGGCAGTCAGGGTCTTCGCGGGAGTTTTCTACAAGGAGCTACGTCACGCTGTAGCGTATGAATCATCGGTTCCACTAACATACGAGGTAGATTTCCCGGCAGCTCAGCTCGACATCTTGCAGGCGGAAAGGGTGTTCTGGCCTAACTGTCAACAAGAGGATTGCAGTTTAGCGGATGCGGTAGAAGTTTTGTATAATTCTACAAACGGAAGTCGAAAGGACACCAGTTAGCTATACCTCTATCGGATTTGCAGCGATATTTTGATCTTCCACTTACGACTTGCGTGGTGAAGGAGAACTCCATGGTGCTTAGCTTAAAAGTACCGTTGGTCAGCATCGGCGGACAGTTTCAATTGCACAAGTATGTGAGGACACCTATGTATTTCGACGGCCAGATTTGTCAGCTTCAGCAGCAGGATTTCGTTTTGGCGCGGAGACAGGAGGACGGTGAGATTCAGGTCATCTCGGGAGATCATCTCTCTTCTTGTCGGGCACAGGACGATTTCTTATGCTATCTTCCGCGGCTGGTGCATGGAGGACATATGTCATCAAGATGTATGCATCACTTGTTTGCGGCGACAGAGCTGAAGGACATCCAACAATATTGCAGTTTAAGCTGTCGTCCAGCTAAGCAGGAGTTGGAGATAGTCGAATTTTCGCCTTCGGAGTATATCGTCGCGAATATACAGGCCAACACTACAGTCACTTGCGAGGGAGGTTCGTTTCATCATCTTCAACCTATTCCGGGAGCAATGTATGTGGTTTTACCCTGTCATTGCGAGATTTCGGTCGGCGGGAGAATAATGGTGAGAAAGACTTTTCCGTGTGACGCAAATGTTGATAAACAACCTCAGGTTCTCCATTACTTACCTTTGCATTGGGTTAAGTTTAATTCGTTAAAAATTGATGTTTTGCAACCGCATTTCAATCCTAATTTTGTTAATTTTAGCGAAATTTTAAAAACTAATATAGATATAAAGGTTCCGGAATTTACAGTTCAAGACGTAATATCGTCAGATATATTTCACAAAGTAGATCTTCCAAATTCTTGGGGAGATGTTGTAAATTCCTCTAGCTTTGTTTTTTATATATTATTTGGCTGGTTAGGGTTTTTAACTTTATGCTGTGCATATTTAGGCATCAAGTTGTATGTGTGTAAATTATCTGCTGTAACGGTAGCACAACCCAAGATACATATAATCGATAGTTAAGAGTTATATAGTTACTTTTTGATGGATTAACTGTTTTATTGTTTTTTTTTCTTGACTATATAGTTATGAGTCATGATGTACTTATAAAGTTTTTTTTTCTCTTCTTCGATTTTTATTGCAGCTTTTGAAGTAGTTCAATGTTGATTCACAAATAAATTATTGTCAATTGAGATTTTCTTTTCATAATAAGTTGAATATTCATGTATATTAATGTGTATAATATTGAAAGTTAGTTTCATATATAATCAATGTTATTGTGCAGCATAGTTTCGTTTTGAATTTGATTTGAATGTTTGTAATTTAGTTTGAGTAACCTACCTTTCTATGTAAAAGTTTGATTTCAATGTATAGTAGCATTATCAAGTCAATCAGGCACACGTTTGTTTCCCGAGTATATTATTTTGTTTAATCATTATTTTTTTATTTTTTTTTGTTCCCCTCTTGACTACAGACTCAGGGACGAGTCTTTCAGCGGGATGGGTGATGTGTCACCTGGTCATATGGGACATATATATGATTCATATATTTATCTCATATTGATCAGGATTTTAGAGTTTTATTTTACGAAAAGTTTAATGAACGGTGTTCTGCCTTTGAACAGTTTTGTCATCGACAGAAGGATTGTTTATTTCACTTGTTATCAAAATTATTGTAGTTTCTCTTTTGTTTTTCATAACAAACGTGCTGGCTTGTGCGACGGATAAAAATATGTATTTGAAATGGCTTCATGTTTGGCATTGACTGAGTTATATATTAATACCCAAAATTTTTACTAGTCGGTGTGTGAGCTCGTTCGTTAGGACTGTGAGTAAAAGTCCGGCTGTTCTGGTGAAGGGGATAGATTTTGTTCTTGTTTTATAATACAGTTTTCCTGTCACAGTTCGGGCAGTTTAAAGAGAATTGTATTATTGAATAAGAAGGGATCTGAACCCACTTCATTAGATCAGTTTTTTTTATTTATTTTTCATTAATAATTAACGTCGCGATTAACCAGTGGATGCCAAATTGGGGGCCATTATCAAAAAGGTAGGTGACTACTGAGTCATTGTTTTAATTTTCCATAACCACAACAAATTTAATCTTCACTAGCAGCCAAGCGAGTAGCCCTTGAAATATTCATATATTTATTGTTATTTCATAATTTATAATTATAATTCTAATTTTGTACAAATAATTTATTGTTTTGTTTTAATTATCAAAACCAGTACGATCATTTCTTGTTTTCATTTCCCCACCTTTACATACTCGGTGTAGGCACATATTGCTTACATATTGGGTGGAGGTTTATCCTGCCGTCCAGATCGTGCTTACACATGTCTTTCTATGAGTAATTCACTTATATCTCAATTCTATAAAACGTTATTGCACTATATGCAAAGCTTCATTTAGTGCTACACAATCTTTCAAATTTTGAAAATTGAATATGAATAAGAGATTTAAATAATTTATCATTATGCAAAGCATTGAAATTTATAATATACGCATAGAATACGTCAACAACTGGAAATCTACGAGACATTTTAAATAAGATTCATATAATTTGTTGCTTTGTTTGAACTTTTTATGAAAGTACAAACTGATTGAAATTAATTTGGCTTTGTACTATACTTTTTCCAACAGTGACCGCTCATGGAAAGTTCAAAAGCGTCAAACAAAGGCACAAATTATATAAATCTCTTTACAACCATATCTTTGAAATTGGACTTGACCGATAGTTTTCTAGTTATTCAAAAATATCAAAAAATATATAATATATATACGTTTTTCAAAAATATAAAAAATATATAATACACATACGTTTTTCAAAAATACCAAAAATCTATACATCTCGAGAACTAAGGTCGATATGAGAAAATTATCTGTACATTTTTTATTAAAAATTCCATGTAGAATGGAATAATGCATTTATGGTCTTCGGCTGTTATACTTCTAGTTGGACACTCTGTATGATAAGAGGCAGTTTGGCCACCCCTTCCTCAGCGGTAGGACCTTCAAATAAGGCCAGGAGTGGAACTCACGTGGGTCACGATGACTAATCAGTCAGAAGAGACTGCCAGGCAGGTCACACTGGGTTGCAACAAGCAACCGGGTGATGAATGGGATGTTAGTATAGGGAAAAATAGGGAAGCTTGGGAACACAATAAGCTTCGGTTGACGTGTGGGGTTCTTTGAACCTTTGGATCCTTGAATCCGTCCCTTCAAAACAATAAACAATAATAAACATCGTTCAGAGAAAATTGATTGCTACTGATGAAGTGATTCAAGTGAATCAGCTCCGACCAAAAGCAACTTGAAACTACAAATAAGAATCAGAAATTCAAATGATTTTGTTCATTATTTTCATTTTGGAAACCAGTTTGGAAGTAGAACAGAAAAGTTCAATAGAAAATTAGGTTTGGGATGAATAGACTTCCAACAATTTGAAATCAATTGAGAGAGTATAAAAACAAGTATAAGTAAATCTAAGAATCGTCGAATCTCGAAAACTTTTGTTAGCTTTGCAGTTTGGAATCACTGATCAGATTGTAGTTGTAATTCTAATTTTCATCCGATCTGACAATATTATTCGCCTTAGCACATTTCCAGAGGAAATGGTTCAATCTGGATTAATATTATTGGAATCAGCAGAAAAGATTAAGTGATCATATAGTATTGGAGGAGTGGGTTTAAAAAATAATGTGATTAACAATCGAAAGATTATCATTGAGTTTTCAAATTGACAAGATAAGAATCCAAGCAAGTGGTAGAATGGACAGTCGAATTCAAGCTACAGAAATGGGGTTTCTAAGGAGTGTATTTGGCTGCACTAGAGTTGATAGAATCAGAAATACTTATATAAGACAGGTTTTATTGGTTGCTCCTCTGCATGAAAGAATTATTCAAAATAGACGCAACTGCTGCAGTCATGTGGATAGAATGCCACCCGGAAGAATGCCCGTTTTAGTCCAAAACTATAGACCTACAGGAAAAAGAGATGTAGGGAGGCTAAGAAAGAGATGGGTACCGGAACAGGTTAATAATTAATAAACCTAATCCCTGAAGTGAAGATGATGATGAAGAATCCAAGCAGAGTTCTCGTTATATGGTGAATGACAAAGGCATGTCAATCCTCAAGGACTGGTTGCACAAAATCCTGCTCTAATTTTAATCATGATTAAATGCCACGAGAACCAATCAGAGGAGACTTTTTTAAAAAGATTCAATATTATGTCATTTAATGACGTTCTGAGCTTGAGAGGCTTTTGTGCAACCGAGCTGAAGAGTTATTAACGTTGAAAGACTTTAGTATTGACGTTAAAAATGGAATCGGATTAGTTTAATTGAGAAACTCTGGCTGACTTTGTTATGAATGAAGGTTGACGTCATAGGGCATGTGGAGGAGTAAATTGATGACGCTGTGAGTGACGGCAACCCTCAATGGTAGGTTATCAAATGAGTAATGGTGGCTTGTGTGTGATGCAACTGTCTGCTAATTACTTAATAAAATCAAGGCCGGTCGCTCCTTCATATTCTTCATTCATTATAAGCAAGCCTACTCCACTCCTAGATCCTCATAGTCCAGTCACTATATACATTGATGCATGCAATTTATATTGTATTTCTGATTTTTTAATATATTATTCGGGTACCGTACATAAGAGAAGTTCAGAACCAATTTCTTCATGCAAAATTTCCTTGTGCTAGATACAGGGTGGCCCAAATACCTCGTATTTTTGGCTCATTTTCCAGTTTTCAGCTATTTCTGCCAAATCTCGTAATCGGACAGAAAAATTTGCTCTTTTTACTTTCCTTGCCCTATTACCATAGGTAAGGAAAGTATTGCTTTCCAAAAAAATTAAGGTACCCTAATTTCAAGTTTTCTATACGTTTCAAGGTCCCTTGAGTCCAAAAACATGATTTTTGGGTATTGGTCTGTGTGTGTGTATGTGTGTGTGTGTATGTGTGTATGTCTGTGAACACGATAACTCCATTCCTAATTAACCGATTGACTTGAAATTTTAAACTTAAGGTCCTTATACCATGAGGATCCGACAATAAGAAATTTAATAAAATTCAATCCAAGATGGCGGAAAAAATGGCGGATAATTACTAAAAAAACATGTTTTTCACGTTTTTCTCGAAAACGGCTCTAACGATTTTTTTCAAATTTATACCATGGATAGCTATTTATAAGCCCTATCAACTGGCATAGTTCTCATTCCTGGGAAAATTCCAGGAACTCCGTAATATTCTTGAGAAAAATGGCGGATAATGACTGAAAAACCATGATTTTCACGGTTTTCTCGAAAACGTCTCTAACGATTTTCTTCAAATTTATTTATAAGCCCTATCAACTGACATGAATCTCATTTTTGGGAAAATTGCAGGAGCTCCGTAATATTCTTGAGAAAAATGGCGGATGATGACTAAAAAACCATGTTTTTCACGGTTTTCTCGAAAACGGCTTCAACGATTTTCTTCAAATTCATACCATAGATAGCTATTTATAAGCCCTATCAACTGACATGAATCTCATTTTTGGGAAAATTGCAGGAGCTCCGTAATATTCTTGAGAGAAATGGCGGATAATGACTAAAAAACCATGTTTTTCACGGTTTTCTCGAAAACGGCTTCAACGATTTTCTTCAAATTCATACCCTGTATGGTTATTTATTAGCTTTATCAACTGGCATGAGTCTCCTCTCTGGGAAACTGATGGGGGGTCTACCCCATCCTTGAGAAATGGACTTAGTAACCTTGAATTATACATCTAAATGGTAACAATCGGAAGATATTGTTGATCAAAAACTAAAATTCATCAAAATTGATTTTTTTCTTCAAATTTCACTCATTTTTGAAAAATCTTAACTCAGTACTCATGCGAGATAGAGAGTTCCGAATGATCTCATTCTATTCAAACTTTTATAATCTAAAAAATCTGGTGTGGTACACTCACACAACTTTCCTTGCTCATTGAACTGTAAGCCTCATTCTTAGACGAGAATAATTTAGGGGAATAACATAATGACGATTGGCGGCAAAATATTTGCAACTACGATCAGACTACTTTATATGTTTATAAATAATAATATTGTTTTCAGAGTACTTTTTCCTTTGTGAAAATTGTGAAACTCGATGATTTTTTCAATAGTCATCAAAGCAGCTGTTCTACAGATGAAATATCTCGACTATGACTGCGTTCTTTTTATAAACTGCTCTACCTACCTACCTCATGCACGAGAAGGAGGTTACAAAGTCCATTTCTCAAGGATGGGGTGGACCCCCCATTGGTTTCCCAGAAAGGAGACTCATGCCAGTTGATAGAGCTGATAAATAACTATACAGGGTATGAATTAGAAAAAAATCGGTCAAGTAATTTTTGAGAAAATTGTGAAAAACATGGTTTTTTAGTAATTATCTGCCATTTTTCTCAAGAATATTACGGAGCTCCTGCAATTTTCCCAAAAATGAGATCCATGTCAGTTGATAGGGCTTATAAATAGCTATCTATGGAATGAATTTGAAGAAAATCGTTGAAGCCGTTTTCGAGAAAACCGTGAAAACATGGTTTTTTAGTCATTATCCGCCATTTCTCTCAAGAATATTACGGAGCTCCTGCAATTTTCCCAGAAATGAGATTCATGTCAGTTGATAGGGCTTATAAATAGCTATCTATGGTATTAATTTTGACGAAAATCGTTGAAGCCGTTTTCGAGAAAACCGTGAAAAACATGGTTTTTCAGTCATTATCCGCCATTTTTCTCAAGAATATTACGGAGCTCCTGCAATTTTCCCAAAAATGAGATCCATGTCAGTTGATAGGGCTTATAAATAGCTATTCATGGTATAAATTTGAAGAAAATCGTTTGAGCCGTTTTCGAGAAAACCGTGAAAATCATGGTTTTTCAGTCATTATCCGCCATTTTTCTCAAGAATATTACGGAGCTCCTGCAATTTTCTCAAAAATGAAATCCATGTCAGTTGATAGGGCTTATAATAGCTATCTATGGAATGAATTTGAAGAAAATCGTTGAAGCCGTTTTCGAGAAAACCGTGAAAACATGGTTTTTTAGTCATTATCCGCCATTTCTCTCAAGAATATTACGGAGCTCCTGCAATTTTCCCAGAAATGAGATTCATGTCAGTTGATAGGGCTTATAAATAGCTATCTATGGTATTAATTTTGACGAAAATCGTTGAAGCCGTTTTCGAGAAAACCGTGAAAAACATGGTTTTTCAGTCATTATCCGCCATTTTTCTCAAGAATATTACGGAGCTCCTGCAATTTTCCCAAAAATGAGATTCATGTCAGTTGATAGGGCTTATAAATAGCTATTCATGGTATAAATTTGAAGAAAATCGTTTGAGCCGTTTTCGAGAAAACCGTGAAAATCATGGTTTTTCAGTCATTATCCGCCATTTTTCTCAAGAATATTACGGAGTTCCTGGATTTTCCCAGGAATGAGAACTATGCCAGTTGATAGGGCTATCCATGGTATAAATTTGAAAAAAATCGTTAAAGCCGTTTTCGAGAAAAACGTGAAAAACATGTTTTTTTTAGTAATTATCCGCCATTTTTTCCGCCATCTTGGATTGAATTTTATTGAATTTCTTATTGTCGGATCCTCATGGTATAAGGATCTTAAGTTTAAAATTTCAAGTCAATCGGTTAATTAGGAATGGAGTTATCGTGTTCACAGACATACACACATACACACACACACACATACACACACACACACATACACACACACAGACCAACACCCAAAAATCATGTTTTTGGACTCAAGCGATCTTGAAACGTATAGAAAACATGAAATTAGGGTACCTTAAATTTTTTTGGAAAGCAATACTTTCCTTACCTATGGTAATAGGGCAAGGAAAGTAAAAAATGTGTTGTTATTTGGTCTGCTGAAGAATTATTTATTCTCATTATTCATTACAATTCTCTCTTATTTATTACAATTCTCATTGCGATGAGAGTATATATTCATCTCGTTTTTTTCTGTCCACTTGATGATCAATTAATAAGTATGTCAAATAATTTGTTCAAGTACCATTGATTATAAAATATAAGTTTTCTGTGTATTGAATGAATAAATAATCAATTCATGAATAATAACATAAAAATAAATATTTATGTACATTCATTAGAGCTGAAAATCAAATGATGTAATCGGTTTTGTTTGTTGATCCACTTGTGAAAGCTGTCTGTTGAATTGCTTCCACTTGGTAGAGATGTCAACTATTGAGCTGATGCATTTCCAATCTGAATTCATTCATGAATATTAGCAATCAGACCTGATAAGCGAGTTCAATTTGGTGACCTTCATTCCAAGATGGAGGTCGATAAGAGAAATTGATAGACTAACAGAACTGGAGCTACAAATATAACTTTTTGAGGTTAGAGGCTTTTCTGTTGACATACTGCAATGAGGTGATTACAACCCCCAAACCTTTAGGACCGCAGTGGAAAATTCTAGACGGGAGGGTGTTTATTGATTCGCATCGCACAACGTGCTGCATTCAAAATAGTGTCATCTGGATATTAAAATATATATCCACCTGCATTGGTTAAGTCGAGGGGGATACCTTCATCAGAGTCAATAATAGTCATATTACAGTTATATGGAACGATATGCATGAAGCTTAGTCATACATGTGTTGGGTTAAAATTCATTTAAATCCACCCATTTTAATCGTTTCTAAGTATTAATCTTAGTCTTTGGTATTCCCAAAGATAGTAAATGGATCTTATTTCTAATAGAATTTCAACCCATACTTCATTTCTCTCTTCATATTTTTGAAAATTAAGAAGACAGTTTCTATGTAGGATTTGATCATCAAATTTCTAGAGATAGTAAAGCAATTTTTTGTTCCGATTTGCTCTATTTGCAATAACAAACCTAACATTGATTCTCTATCACTTTAATAACTCCTTTTTAAATGTTAAGCTGATACCGCCGGTAGAAATCCCACCCTGCAAAACCATTCTGGCTCTGGCTATAGTAACCTGAAGCTGAGTATCAATTTTCAAGCCTAACTCATTTAAGGAATAGCATTGAATTCTCAAGATAGATTCGATAGTAATAAATGACTCAAACACAGTATACCTGTATTTAATGTTGCGGCTTTGCAAAGCGCACGTTTGATGTTTCCAAGGTTGACACGCTGCATGTATAGTTATAGAAAGCTCTATGTACACTGGGGTTTCACACTTTAATGGTTCTGAACAAACAAGAGATCAAAGGAAAGTTGACAAGTTTGTGGGGCAGGTTGTCAGTGAGCGATAATTCACAGATGACGGATGGCAATCTGAAAAACTCACCTGGGTGTTTTTCTTTGAGAGTGAAGTGTCTTGCCGCGATGAAAACGTCCGACATCTTGATAAAATGGCGGCGCTCTGCGGCGACTTGTGCGCCACCTGCTGGAGAAACCCGGAAACTGGTGAGCCAGCTGAGCCTTGCAGTTGGCGCTCTCACTCGCTCTTGAATCAATAGAGTGCTCGTTTCGGGCTTGGCACGCTCACGAGGTCAAACCCGGTCAGCGAATCGATTCCATGGCGCCTTTTCTACGCTTTCCTTAACCCGTCTACTCCAGCGTCTTATCTCAGACAAAAATGAAAAGTCTGAATCCTAATTGGACATGACAACAAAAGGGAGAAGTTTGAATTTATTTCACTGCTCCTCAGAAGCGTTCACTGGTGGTCGATAAATGAGCCACTGACCTACATTTGCCCCCGTTTTGCTTCTTCTAGAAACAACTAAGATGATCGAGTTTGAAGATAAATGAAGATATTGGCTTCCATTGGACAAATAATGTGCCCGACTATCGAAATCGTATTATACACGTATAATTGTACACGAAATCATATTGAAGGCAAATTCAAGCTTCAATGGATATGATCCCAATTCTCGAAGCGACTCTGAAAATACGTCTGCTGTATAGTACATATCTTAAATCTTCGTTTCTATTCTTAATTTCCAATGTATTCAATTCCATAGTTCAGGAACTGATTAAAAAAAGTAGAATTACACGTACATAAGTTGTATTCTGTATAGCTTTGGAAGAATGACAGGATTCCAATCAATGATCTTAATTTTCAAATGAAAAACTTTAACTGAATGATTTCTGAGTTCTCTGTTGAGGTACATACCCCATTTGATTCCTTCTCTCAAATCCAAACTCGGATGTACAATCTGGTTCCTTTTTCTCTAGGTTTTATTATTGTAGCAGTCTGACTTCTCCTTCCTCAATCTGGATTTGCTCAACTCAACTGGATATGTGACATACATAGTTCAGGATGAAGTTGATCTAAAACTGTGACGGTTCGGAACACTATTATCTTGGAATAATGTCGGGTAGTGAATTGTTTAAAGTGGAAAGAAATTTGAATGCTCTGGTACAAGTATTTTGCCAGGGCTACTTGAAAGTTTAATACTTTCATACTGTTATTATCAATACTCTTTTACTTATTGATAATTAATTACCAGTCATCATGATTAATTATTATATTATTCCACTAATTTCAGACAAAACTTTGATTTAGATTTAAAATGTTGTTGTCCGATCAAGGTATAATGACGATGAGAACGGGTGAACAGGTTCGATCAGCGGAGAATGATGCATAATAATTGAGCATGGATCATACTACGTCAATCAACCCTACTTCAAATGAGCATCGAGCAGACATAATTGAACAACAATTATGATCAGCTCATCAACTCCATGATAAGTACTCAACATTATCTTCATAATATTATGGTAATTCCATGCATAACTATATTATCGGATAACAGCCACAAGTGAGACTCTAACATATCCATGATTCAACAGTAATATGACATAATATTGTCTCAGATCATTCAATACAGACAGTTAACCGTCAAATTTGTTCAATTTCAGGGTTAATGAATACATATGATATCAAATTTAGAAATTGAATGAATAACTTACAATGTGCTATTAGCATCACTGAAATTTTTATGATAATAATATAATACTTCAACTATTCACCCATTTAGTAAACAGATAATGATGTGATAATACAATAAATTCCTTAATTTCGTCGAATATTTCCCATTCAATTTTCTCATTTCGTTCATTCAATCCTACATACATTGAAGCATTTTCAACTTCACTTTTTATACATTCCCCATTCATAAATTAGCACAGTGATTTGTTAGAAGAGATTCAGAATGAGATGGGACTGTGAATGGAACAGATATAATAATGACATTGGGTTGATTTTTTATATGAACCGCCAATCGAGCGCCTTCTCTGTATCCTTTACGTTACGAAATTTTCCCGCTAGGTAGCGTTCAATGTACAATGGTGAGAAACTCGCAACCCAAAAATAGCATTTACTGGATGTGAAGCGTTATAATTCATCAACCAGCTATTTCTCCTCGCTTTTCTGATCAATAAATACCATTTCCACTGACCTTCCTCACAAAATTACGACCTTTTGTTATAAAAAACACATTCTGTGAACGGAAAAATCAATACAGGGAGGAAACTCACGGCGATTCATTCACAGACACTCGAGTTTGGAAAGTATACTCAAATGACGACGACATTGCTCAAGCTTATAAATAATAATCAGTTGAATATGAATAATCAACTGAAGAAGTTCTAGTACGACATGAAAATTGACGTTGATATTGACATAATTATTCAAATTATCATTTAATAAGCTATCAATATTTTCGTACTTCAAAATTCAAATACTGTAGTCTAATGTATAAATACTGTTGTGAACTGAATTCGAATCCATGAAAACAATACAGCAATATTGTATTTGAACAAAAGATTTAGTTCGTTTCTATGACTGCGAGGAATATTAAATTCTCATCTATCAATGTGAATGAGTTGTTTTGCAATAACATGTATTTTACAGTCTTGGATTTACTTACAACATACAATACATTTGACCTCATTCTTTGTATAACCAGAGTGATTTATTCCCAGATTTTCTCTTGACCACTTCTCATGTTATATTTTTTCGTCCAATTTATATCGCAATTCATCTTTCTTCAAATAGTTTGAGTCAAGAAATACATAGCTTTTCAGACAAATTAGTGATAGATTGCAACTGAAATGATATTAGTACAAAATTTCTCTCTCTCATGTTTCATCCATTCTATTCTTTATGTTGGCTAGTCCGAGTATTTCCAAGATTTCCGATCGATATTATGTTATCAATCGTATCTCTGTGAGGAACAAGAGTTTTCATATTCCGCAACTATTAAGCACAGTTAAATATTTCTGAAAACTGATGTTATTCCATCTGTATCTTCATTGGGTTGATATGATTCGATAAAAGCTAGAATCTCAAGTACTAGCAATTACTCATTAATTCCAGATACTATACAAATAAGATTATACAGCTGACTCGAATCCTAGCATTTCCGCGTATAGCACTTCTTGTTCTTGTTCTTGTTCTTGTTCTTGTTCTTCTTCTTCTTCTTCTTCTTCTTCTTCTTCTTCTTCTTCTTCTTCTTCTCCTTTTTCTTATCAGAAAAAAGGAGAAGATATTATAAGCTGTACATGGCATTTCTGTACTAGGTACTCATCTGTATTTTACCATAATTGATTATTCAGTAGATACTAGTTTTTATCCAAATGACCCAATTGAGTTGACAGTACGATATTATGACTGGAGATTTCGTCCTGAACTCAAGCCAAAAATGATCTGGTAAGGACAAGGAAGCTTGTATAATTATTTTGAATGGCACTCATTCTAAACAACTATAACAATAATAATTTCTGGTCTCTGCTCTACATTTTTCCTGATCTTATTAGCTCTGAAGCAGAGCTTCCTTTATTTTCCCCAGAAGAAAATGACTATAGTATTTTTCATATCGAATAATCTGGAAAAACCTCTTTTTGAGAATTTATTCTTTAATTCTCTATAAAACTTACGTACACATTTCAATATTGGAAAACATGAATTCCAAAACAGTCCAGTGAATAAGAATATTTTTCCATTGCTTAAAACTCACAGAATCAGTAGAAGCACTCAATAGTTTGAGGAATTCCAACACTATTTGAAATGCTGTATAGTCATAAAAGAAATATATTAATCTATCATATATCAACAATTCAGGAGCATACTTTCCAGAAAAATCAACAATCAAGAGAATTGACATTGGAATCTTGTTTGACAATGAACAGCAGATACTCGAGAAAAATGTAAATGAATAATAATTATACTGAATGTCATTATTATCAAATCAAATTAAATGAATAATATTAAATCAAATGTAAATAAGTCTTATGAAATCTACATTTTGCGTTTGTGGGAATATGAGGCTTTAAATGTTAAAGTAAATGTCCTAAATAACTGTAAATCGGCACCAATCACCGTTTCTTATACATTTTTAATTAACTAGGAGTGAAGTGAAATATCAAAAAATTCAAACGTCACCGAACTTAGCTGATAAAACCCTGCCTGTGCCACACCGCGAGCTGTCCATGTCCGAGGTCCAGTCAATTCTTATCCGAAGGCATCGAGTGATTAATTTCATTTGAATATTTTGTATTGGGCCCAATGCACAGTGCAGTGCATCGATAAAATATAACAAAAGCGCTAACGACGAATTATTTGAAATTGCTAGCCTCCAACAATATAAATGAAACTTGTATTAATCATTTCTTACTTTCCACGCCAGCCCCCTGAGTCTCAGTCGCTTAAGGCTAGTAACTAATCTATCTATCAAATATTATCAAACCTCTTCAATTCAATATCTGGATTTTGTGGAATCAAATATCCAGCTAAAGACTTTAAATACAGTAACTCTTCAAATTACCATCACAGCGCTGAACGTGTTGCACACGTTAAACTGTGATTTTTTGTGCAAAGTGTTGTTTTTTAGTGTGCAATATATTTCCAATTTGTTATCAATTCATAGCTATTAATTTTTCCCGTGTTTTGGCAAACTCACAAGGTATAGTAATAAGTCGAGCAAAGAGCTCCCTAAATTATATTCTTGGCTGTTGGAGTCAACTGGAAGTGTTGAGCTTGTTGAGACATTTGCAAGCACCACATCACACTACATACTATCGCCTGTGATTGTATATTATTTTGATATTTTCATTGAGTTCTATGAGGACGGTGTAATTGAGTCGAAAGGAAAGAATAACCACATTTCCAGACTGATTACTCCGGACTCATTCAATTCATTCTTTGTTCACTCCCGGGCGGAGGTGAACCTCAAACAACGTGGAGATCATTACAAGAGGGTAACCCCCTGGAAGATCATTACAATATTTATTAATACAATATCGGGGCACCGAGATTCGCTCTGGAGTATAAAAGCATAAAAACATGGTTTATATTTAGTTATTTATTGATACACAGAACAAATGCTTTTAAATGATTGGGGAAGGACCTACAGGCACAGCCCAAAACTGTTTCTTTCCCGAATTTCGATGTACACACTATAAATACGGTAGTCCAAAAAGTAGGTTATGCTCCATACACAATTTAGGTACAATTCTCAGTCCAAACATTTGAAAACAAAAAAACAAAATTTCTCACAAACCAAATTGAATAACAAAATAAAACTCACTTATCATTAGAAACTGTAAAATAATTTTTAGCTTTAAAAATTTTGATACAGGTACTTCAATTCAGAACGGTAAACTATGTTTGCGACAATATTTGTTTTATAAATAAATTTAAAATAATTGATCTTGAATAAAATCATATCGTTGCTCATGTCAACAAATCAGATACGTTGATCAAGTCGATTAGTTTCTTGCCAGACTTCTCGTGAGATCAACAGCTTAACATAATTATTGTCTCACTCCCACACGCACTTGTATCATCAATATTATCGACAGACAACGGAATTATGATCTGTTTTTCATCCTTTTTCCAAGGATTATTATCCTTTTCATGTCCTTCAGCGAGCTCTCAAGAATGAGACCATGTGCAATCGAATTTTTAATACTATATTGCAAATTTCATCAAAATCGTTAGAGCCGTTTTCGAGATCCGTTGGAAATAAATAAATATACAAATGAATATATGAATAGATACTGTGAAAACTCTGTTTTCGTGTCACCAGGGGTGTAGATATTGCCCCACGTTGTGAAGTCATGTTATTATTAAAACAGGGAAAATTCAACCATGGTTGTTTACCGCTAGACGATCATCTGGAGAAGTGGTTATTCTCGAAAATACTGAAATTCATACACCCGTGAATAAATAAATCTTGGCTTCTGATTGGTTGATTCGATTAGAAATAGCTTTCGTCACAGTGGCGTTTTCAAATAAAGAAAGTAGTCTCAGATACAGTGATTCAAAATCAGTAATTTACATAGATTCAAAATAGGGATATTTTTAATACAGACAAAAGTCGAAACTCTTATCACTAAAACATACATTATGGAGAGCTTGCTTCTTCCTTATCAGATATCACATTCATGCGGTGATTACAAAAATCACTGACCTTCGATAACTTTGAAACAAGCCATATCATACAGTGATGTGAAGTGTGAGGAATAAAAAATAATTTCAATAAATAAATTTTAATTCCACGAAAGAAAATAGAAAGGAAGGCTTATTTTGATAATAACGGATCAAAGATAAGCGCTTGACAGGTTATTGTCTACTTATAACCACAATTCAACTACTATATACCGGTGAGTAAACACAACTTTAATTTATTTATTTTACTGCATGTTGTCTTCCAATACTTTCTAATTCAACATCTTCAAGATATTTTATAATTTCAAATATGAAAAATAATGAACATTCATACTTCTCGTCTACTGACAGATTGATTATTTATGAGGCTGTGCTCTTTTGACATATTTTAAAAACATGTTGACTGAATGAGGTTGGTTTTCTAATAATTCATATTCATAACAATAATTTTATAAGGAAGTGAGTGCACAATAAATTCATTATTATATATAAATGACATACAAGATAAGATGCATGATGACACATTAAAAATATAGGGTGAGATGACAGCAGTAGTAACCTTTGCTAGGTCTTGTATTAGTTTACACAAACCACTCATGATGGAAATATTTGTATTCTCTATAATTTGATTTCTTCATAATTCATTTGTCAATTTTAGTTCCTTAAAAGGAGAATATCGTGACAATATTTATGATAAATAATCACATAATCTGTCTGGAGACGTCGACTGAGTGATATCATCATGAACTTGATCTTCAAGCTTTCTTTTGAATGTATTTTTGCTCTAAATTAATGCATTCATTCATTCTGTGCAAATGCAATCTAATGTAGTTGACTGAAATACTATAATCGATATTGGTTGATGGTGATTGGTCCAGTAGGCTGATAGTGAGCTGTCTCATATAAGCCACCTCACCTCAGACCTCATAGTGTGATTATTTTGGTCGATGTCACCATTTCGTGACCCATAATACACCCATAATATATTGGTCTCTATCCCCGCAACTATCACCATATGCATCCATATGTGCATCCTGTGCTCCATATGCCGTAACGTAATTCGGATAATACATTCAAACAATGGGCAATTTAGAGAATGAACAGTTGATGGGAATCGTCTCCTAGTGGTAATAACTAGTATTACCCTTTAGTACGTGATCTGTGATAAATACCAAAGTATACATTGCATTACACAGCTCATATTCATCTCTCAATCTGCTGATGCTGCTACGGATGTATGCTGAATTATTATATTCTAATATCAACTGTGGCTGTGTAATAGACATTAAATGTCTATGTTCTAGTATGTGAAGCATCATCTATCCTCCTACCTTCAGAGATAAATTTGAAATCATCTTTGAAATAGTTCGGTTTACCGTATTTCAAGATATCTCTAACAAGCTTGACTATTCGAAAAAGCCTTTGATCGGGAAGCTTTAATGTTGAACTAGCAATGTGGGCTGGGGTGATATGATCATGGCGTTGAAGAGAGTAGACGAAACTTATACAATAATTTTGGCAACGCTGTAGTTTATCATTCAGAGTGACTTGCATATCGTTAAGAACAGAATTAAAATACATTAAATGTGGGAAGATGAGAGATTGAACCAATAATAATTTAATGTTTCTAGGGAGGATATAGTGCATTTTAATAATGAAGTAGTCTTGTGGAGGAGGGTAGTCACCATGAAATGATGCTGTTGATATTGATAATCCATCATAGTAGGCTACATATTGAATAATCTGTAAAAAAGTATTGGATGACTCTGTTAGGCTAGTTCACAAACATTCGGTCGTTACGTTTTCGGTTCGTTTTTGACAAATTCCGATAAGTGTGAAATGGTAATTCGGTTTGAATTCGGTACCGAATAGAAACCGCATAGAACCGAACGCTCATTTGACTCTAATAAATTCCATCAGGTTCAAATTCGTTTCTAGCGAAGGGCTACTTCCACACATACTCGGTTCAGTTCGTTTCGTTTTCGGCAAATTCCGATAAGTGTGAAACGGTGATTCGGTTTGAATTTGGTTCCGAATAGCAACTGCATAGCACCGAACACCACCTCGACACGAATAGGTTTTATCTTATCATATTCGAATTCGTTGCTAGGAAACCGGAAATAAAAAGAAAGTCTTTTAAACACTCTCGCTTTTTTGTTTTTATTTCAATTTGATATCCTATACTATTAAAAGAGCAACTTCTGTTTATATGTTTAGATGTTTGTATTCACCGGATCTCGAAAACGGCTCTGAGGGAAGCTCGGTCCCCGATATTCGTGATTATCTGTTTAAAAATCTTCCATGTCAAAATCATTTTATGATCAATTCATTAATGTTAGTTCACTGGAGCATTTTTTTTCTCAATGAATAGTTTGCTGAAAAATATGAAGATAAATTAAAACTCAGGGAGAATTTTTCCATGAAAATTACATGATTTTATTGATGGAGAGATGACAGTAGGGGTGAAGTGAGAGTTCTGAAAAAAAGCTGAAGAAAAGCTGGCTCAAAGCTGAAGAAAAGCTCGAGAAAAGCTGTCTCAAATCTGATTCTTGGTTCTAACCTTGCCCAATCCAATGTAATCTGAACAAACTTAACCTAGCCATACCCCCAATCTCACAATAAATCTCAAATGAAGATCCCCATTCCCACTTTTTTGGAAAAAACTAGATCCAGATTTTTTTATTTTCTGAATAACTAAGAAACCGTTGATTTCACCAAAAAATTAAAAAATAACTTTTTCTAGTAAATCTAATTATGAATCCATTGACACCCCATTTGTCAAGATTGAACAAAAAAAAAAAGGATCTCATGGGAAAAGTAGATCCAGCTTTTTTCAATTTCTTTAATAACTAAGAAACCATTAATTTTACGAAAAATTTACAAGAATAACTTTTTCCAGTAAATCTAATAACAAATCCATTGACACCCCATGTGTCAAGATTGAACAGAAAATAAGGATCCTATAAAAAAGTAGATCCAATTTCTTGAATAACTAAGAAACCAAGAATAATTTTTTTTCAGTAAATTCATTTGTCAAGGGATCTCTAACCTAACTCAACTTTTTCTGAAACTGAGCAACAAGCACACAGAATCTCTAATGATATTTTCATGTTAAGACCCTTTCTCAAGGAACACAAACCCCAGCACTAAACCCCCCCCCCCTGTGGGGGGGATGACCCTCTGTCTTCAACCAGCTGAGTTCGAACTACTTGAAAACTCAGCTCAGGTTGTATTGAGAAGAAAAAATATATAATAAAAATGTATAAGAAAGAAGTCAAGTCAGATATATTACTTGTTGATCAGAGTGTACACCTTGATGAGAGTATTACTAAATATGAGTATATCACTCACACACCATATATTCAACAGACATTCATTTACAATGATGAAATTTGAATTAGTTTAAAACAAGAAGATATTTATACACTTCCAAGTAGAAGTTTTCTTATAATTGAAGGCAAAATCAAAGTGAAAGATAAGAATGATGTTGAAACCAAGGACTTTTCTCTTATCAATAATGGAGTTGCATACCTATTTGATGAAATCAGATATAAATTGGGAGGGGTTGAGGTTGATCGTACATGTAATATAGGATTGACAACAACCATGAAAAACTATCTACATCAATCAAAACTCAATGAAAAAATTATGGAGAATGCAGGATGGAAGTTGACTGGATGGAAAAGTTCAGATTTCTGCTTTTGCATTCCTTTGAATATGTGGTTAGGTGTAATGGAATACTAAAGAAAAGTTCTATTAAATGTTTGTCAGGAAACTGTTCTATTAAGATCATCATCAGACCTGAATTGTATTGGATCAGAAACAGCAAAATCGGTGAAAATTGATATTACAAAACTACAATGGAAAGTACCTACATACATGCTTCTGACACTGTTCATCTTGATCTGCTGAGTTTAACACATAGTGATATACCAATTAGCATTCCATTCAGGTCATGGGAATTGCATGAATTTCCACAATTACCTGAAACTACCAATCTTCAATGGACAGTTATGACAACTTCGAATATATTGAAACCTAGATTCATTATTCTTGGATTTCAAAAGAATAGGAAAAATGTTATAACTGCTAACAGGTCACATTTCGATCTCTGTAATCTGAACAATGTTAATCTCTATTTAAATGCTCAATCATTCCCCTATGAAAATATTGTTGGTAATAAACATTTATTGTATCACAAATGTTCTCTGAATTCCAAAATGAATACTATCCTTATAACAGCAGTACTTCAATTGAGTATAAAACATTTGATTAATATGCACCATTGGTTGTTATAGACTGCAGTAAGCAAAATGAACTATTGAAATCTGGAGCAATAGACATAAAGTTGACATTGGAAATAACAAATAATTTCTCAGAAAAAAACAGTGCCTACTGTTTAATCCTCTATGATAATGAGTTTGAATATACACCACTGAGTGGAACAGTAAAAAGAGTATTATAAATTTGAAAAAATCTTCTATAAAATAACAAGAAACTAGACAATATTCAAATCAAAAGTATTAATCTCCCACACTCTACAAATGTATCAATATTTTACCTTGAGCATCATCCCATTGATTTATCATTAATTTGTAGAATTGTTCTTGTCTTCCCATAGATTGTTCTCCAACCATTTTCTCCAAATTTAATTTTAAAGCATTTTATATTATTATTTGATTTATCAGCTTCATTCAAAGCACAAGATATTCAAATACTGACTGTGATGATAGTGTGTCAAATTTGTGCCATCTATATGAGCTTAGATTTTTCAAATGAATTTTTTTTATTGAAGTTGAATAATGTTCTTGGTCTGGGTAACCAAACCTACATTTTTTTCTGAATGTACTCACCTACATCTACAATTTCTTTCTGGGTGTACTCGCCTAAACCTAAGATTTTTCACCTATATTTATTACATTTTTTTCATACCATTCTTTAAAAGAGATTCCAGAAGAAAGTGAGAATTGTTGGATTAAGTTTGGATCAGTCATATACTTCCACCCTTTTTCATTATTGAGATTGATGTTTGGTATGAAAGTTGCAGCTAATGGTATGCATTGTAAAAAATGGAAAACCTTCTGAATCAAATTTTTGATATCAACATCAATATCATTATTATTGTCTTTATCGACCAAATTTATCAACACTCATGATCTATTTTTATAATAAATGTTTCATATAATCTGAGGTGAGTTTCCAAGTAGTTTGAACTTAGCTGGTTAAAGACAGAGGGTCATCCCCCCACAGGGGGGGGGGTTTAGTGCTGAGGTTTGTGTTCCTTAAGAAAGGATCTCAACATAAAAATATCATTAGAGATTCTGTGTGCTTTTTGCTCAGTTTCAGAAAAAGTTGAGTTAGGTTAGAGATCCCTTGACAAATGAATTTACTGAAAAAAATTATTCTTGGTTTCTTAGTTATTCAAGAAATTGGATCTACATTTTCCATAAGATCATTATTTTCTGTTCAATCTTGACAAATGGGGTGTCAATGGATTTGTAATTAGATTTACTGGAAAAAGTTATCCTTTAATTTTTTTGTAAAATTAATGGTTTCTTGGTTATCCAGGAAATAAAAAAAGCTGGATCTAGTTTTTTCCAAAAAAGTGGGAATGGGGATCTTTATTCGAGACTTATTGTGAGATTGGGGGTATGGCTAGGCTAAGTTTGTTCAGATTACATTGGATTGGGCAGGGTTAGAACCAAGAATCAGATCTGAGCCAGCTTTGAGCCAGCTTTTCTTCAGAACTCTCACTTCACCCCTACTGATGACGTTATGTACAATGTGTCAAAATTGAAACAAATTTACAATTCAAAAAAATAATCACTCTGAACGTCCAAAATAATTAATATAATCAAGAATAAGCTATTCAAATATTTCACAATTTTCAATTAAATTGAAAATTTTGTTGTTCAAGAAATCACATCCTACTATTTCAACACCAGCTTTCATATTTTATTACCAGCATGAATTGTAAAAATCCAAACACAGCTGTGTTTGAGAAGAAAATACCTAATCAGAACCGTAAGAATTGAAACCTGATATGTATGAAATCCTCATTCGTTTTCGGCAACGAACCGAACCGAATGAAGCCGAATGTGTGTGAAGCTAGCCTTATTCTGTTTATTGCAATCATAATTTATCTGTTTCTCAACATTGGTATCAGTTATTGTTCTTGTTGTACAGTGAACGTCATTTATGTCAATATGGTTTCTGAAATAATGTGTCAATAATACAATGACCATGAATCATGGTAGTGGAATCAAAAGTATATTTGCTCACATAACAATTGAATCTCATCTGAGCAATTAGAGAAGATTGATGCACCTCCCTTTGCATACCAATATTACTAAAATCACTCATGATTTGATTAAAAATAACTTCCCTCTCCATTGAAAAGCATCGTTGAAATATAATATTGACTAATTATTATCGGTCACAAATGTAGCCGGCTATTTGATTACATAAGAATAAGACAATCCTAGGTAATCTGCACGGATAAAAAAAATCTCTAGTCACATAGCTTTTTCGAGTCACTTCAATATTTTTTTATTAGTCGGTGAGTTTACACTAAGGAGTTCTCTTTTGTATAAGTAATCCGAGAATGAGCACACAAAAGTTTCTGGATTACTACTTCACAATGCTCTACTAATGCTTTTACCTTCACAACGCAAAAAGAAGGAGCTTGATTTGATGTCAAATTCTTAGCGACTGAAATACAATATTCTCCACCCGCTTACAAGACAATCAACGGAATTAAACAATCCGGATTGGATTATCATCTATAGATATAGAAATATATAGAAATATGCTACATTCAGCAATCAAGCGAGCCAAGTATAACTATTACAAAAACAAAGTTGAAGAAGCGACTGGTAACCCTAGAAAATTTTGGTCGGTTATAAACGAAATCTCAGGTCGTATAGATAATAGTAAATCATTCCCCGTTAGTGCATTCTCCCGCCCTGGTGAAGTCATCGACTCTCAAAAAACTAAAGAAATTGCCAACCAATTTAATCAATATTTTGCCAAAGTTGGGACAAACCTAGCAAATTCTATAATAACCCAGGATGCACCAGTAGTGAGAGATGATGAACATGCTGCGGACTCTGAATTTCAACTGCAACCGGTCTCAAGGCAGGAATTGGAGGAGGTAGTGAAGAGTTTGAAAGGGCGATCAGCTCCAGGTTGTGATGGAATCCCTACTAGAGTGATTAGAAACAATATTGACATATTAATACATCCTATCCTACATATAGTCAATTTAAGCATTCTGGTTGGACACTTTCCTTGCGCTCTCAAAACAGCCAGAGTAATACCTATTTATAAATCAGGCCCCAAAGGCATATTCTCCAATTACAGACCTATTTCTTTGTTGGCAACATTATCTAAAATAATCGAAAAGTGTATAAAAATACAACTGACTAAGTATTTAAACGAGTACAATCTCATCTCCAACTCACAGTATGGTTTTCAAAAGTCCAAAAATACATCTGATACTCTTTTCAATATGTCTAGGGCTATCTCAAGTGGTATTAAATCAAGAAGAAAAGTACTGATAACCTTTTTGGACTTGGCAAAAGCCTTTGATACAGTTGACAGGAGAATTTTAATAAAAAAACTTGAATCATTGGGGATAAAAAATATCTCTCTACGATGGTTTAAGAGTTACTTTCACAATCGACAGCAATCAGTTTGCATAAATGGTGAAAATAGTGATAAAGAGAATGTTGAGTATGGGGTAGTCCAGGGAAGCACCCTTGGGCCACTGCTATTCCTAATCTATATCAACAATCTGTCAAAATTAGTAGTTGAAGGTGAGTTGTATCTGTTTGCTGATGACACAGCACTAGTGTCTACTGGGAGCACTTGGGAGGAGGCCTACATGAGTGCTTCAATTGATTTGTCAAAAATAAAGAACTGGTTTGATCACAATAGCCTTACAGTAAATGTGGAAAAAACGAAGTTTATGCCAATAGTTACAAGAAATCAAGCTGATCCAGGCTCTCTAATACTAACGATGCATTCTTGTAATAATCCCAGGTCTGCTGGATGTAATTGTAGTATGATTGAGCGCGTTGATCATTACAAATACCTGGGCGTTGTCTTGGATTCCAAGATGAGTTGGGTACAACATGTCCAGTGTGCTAAGAATAGGCTCAGAAAGCTGCTTCACGCATTTTCAGAGCTTAGTAATGTTCTGAGTGTGGATCAGTGCAAAGTAGTTTACTTTGCCTATGTCCAATCTATAATACTATATGGAATTCTAGCTTGGGGAGGGGCTTCCTCCTCAGTCATTGAGCCTCTCGCAGTCACCCAAAGATCAATTATAAAAACAATTTTAAAGAGAGACTTTAGATACCCAACAAGACAATTGTTTATCGAATTTCCCGTACTGAATGTTAGACAACTTTTTATTAAATCCTTGTTGATCCACATAAAAAAATACAAAACTGAACTTCTGGGAGAAACAGTTAACCATAGCTACTCAACTCGCCACAGATCCAATTACAGCTTTGAGATACCTCAGCTGACTCACGGCTCTGAATTGACAAATCCTTCATACCTGGCCCATGTCTTGTACAGAAATGTGCCAGGGGTGATTAGGGAAGCAGAGGCATTTAGTTTGGTAGTGTTTAGGAAGAGGGTGGACAGGTGGCTGTACCAGATTGGTTGGGAAGCTTCAGAAGAACTACTCCAATCTCGTTATGCTTGGTGACCAACACGACTTCAAGGTTTCCAGACAATTGATTGGTATTTATTTTATCATTGATATAACCGATTTGACTGTTTTGCCTTTCTGGTTTATGCTTTTTTTTCATTCTCTCTTCTGAGAATTTCTGGAATCCCTGCCACTGCGGCCTTCAAAAAAATATTGTTATTTCTTCTTTATTTATTCTTTTATCAATCAAGGTATTAAGTATACTTATTCCTACATACATATTCTTACATACTCATTCTTAAATATACATCAGCACATATATTATCTATTTTATAATCAGAATATTAATAATACATCCATAATATAAGTGTATTCTCTATTATTTACTTCTATGAGCAGATTAAGCTTATTATGTATAAAGTGGAACTCCCCCCCTACACACAGATGGATAGTCTAGTAGGGGGATTCCAAAATATGTTGTATATTGTATTTCTTATTCGTGTATTATGTTTTTGGAAATAAACTGAATTGAATTGAAAAAAAAAAAAAAAAAAAAGATTTCTCCTATTCACTCAATTTATCCCATCTTATGATTTTCAATAAAACGATTCGTCACACTACCAAGGCAATAAGTATTTAACTGATTATCTACTACTATATTATTTTGAGAGAAGTTTATGAATATAATGGTTCAAAATCTTTTCATCATTCATACTTTAAAGATAGCCATGATTCTGAAAAGTCAATTATGGAAACTACAATAAGAACTAACAGTTGAAAGAGTTTTTGCAAATATTCCATATTCATTATACAATTACGAAATAAATCAGAGTAGATTTCAAGAGAATAATAAAATGAATGATAGAAGTTGACTGAAATAACTGTACTCATTCATAATAATTGAAAGTCAACATTGCACAAATTCTCCTCGTTTCGTAATTTGAATAAAGATGAGAGAATACTGTTGTTTATTATTAGTAGGTGATGGGGAGCAACAGGTGTGGGAAAAGAGAAGAAGAGTAGATAGGAGTGGGAGAAAGAATTATAGTATATTGTGGGAACTACCGGAAGAGCAAAGGAAGTGGCTGTTAGCACCTGGCGTGTTTTTACTCGACCAGCTAAGGGTGAAACATGAAAAACAAGTTATATTGTGAACTAGAATGATGTTCTTGCTCAGCTTATTTTTAGTGGTTGTGGTCCGCAAATGATTGATAATAAAACATGATCGATTGATTCAAAATTGAGAACAAAATTATTCACATCATTCCAATCTTATTTTCAATGGGAGCAGGGTGACACAAAACAAGCTGTATGATTTCCCCAGAGACTTGGAAATAACTTGCAGAGTTGCTTATTATTTGAGAAAGAATAATAAAAATTTTATCCTCAATGTAGTACCAACACAGAATAAGCATAATCAGTGAGCATAATGCCTTCTCTCCTTCACTGTACTATCATGCTAGTTCAATGAAGGAGTTGAGTAGGCAACCTGCATAACATTATTACAACAGGCATTCACTAACTAAAATTCACAGGCGGGACTATCACTATCTCACAATAATTTGGACTGATGGTAAATCGACTAGTTGTCCACGAGTTAGTCCAACATCCCCACTCACGTTTCAAATGGAGTTTGACTGGACGGCTAACTGACCTTTAGATATTGGAAGTGTTGAGTCTCCAGTTCACCTAACTCCTCCTGCTACCCAACATCAACAACCTCATTAATTTTACTGTCCGACGTCGGATCCAACATTGAACGCTGGACGTTAGATTGGACAAGAAATTGGATAGTGGATGACCCGCTTTATGAGTATTCACTATCTTAGATTTAGACTACCTATTCGCCAACTTCTGCTATTTGTTAAGTCAATACTATTGTATACTTTCCAAATAATATAGCAGCGCATCAAATAACAAATGACTCGTCTCAGCTGGCTATCGCAAAGAAACCCAGCTAACAATTTCTAGGCTATGTTGGAAACGTCTGGTAATTATTATAGATGAGTTTCAAAAAATGCTTTGCTTCAACAATTTCCCGTGACTCAGCTTTTCCATTCAGTTTATTGTTCGTTCAGTTTATGAGAATTATCCAGTTCATTCAATTCATATTGATTACTTACTATTCCTTTTCCATACAATCACCGACTTCTCCCATTTCCTTTCTCATCAGGAATTTCCAAACGTCTGCTTTGACTGCTCTCTGAGCACATACATATTTTCCATTTCAGACCTTTCTTCTTAGAATAGTTTAGTAATCAGTACAAAAAATATGACTCAAATGAATAATAATAGTTGTTGACAATTATTTGTAAGTCATGATTATGACATTTCTATGGATGGCAGTTCATCTGATTCAAAAGATAACAATGAAACGATAGTGACAGTGAACAAAGTGCTGAAAAAATTTTCGATAAAGAGTGTAAGATTATAATTTTGAATAGTTATCAAAATCACTAAATGAAATGATTTTATAGGTCTCAAGCCAACAGCTGTATTGCTATTGCTGGGTGCGATGTCAACAAGCTCGAGATTAGATAATAACGGGTATCCAGGCTACAGTTTTGAACAGCCAAATGGAAAGGAGAATATTATTGCTATTTATTCAATAATATGAAATAATAAATTTTTGAGGTTAGGTTCTATGATACTTACTGGTCGGCAACCTAAATAATTGGTCAAGCCGTATAAATAGAGAATTAGCCAGACACCTGTGGCAAATTTAGTTGCATACAAATAGCATTCGCTTAAAATGTGATCAGAGGGTTGGTAATAAGCATTGCATGTTAATGTAAAAGGAAAAACATTTTAAAACATACAAAAATATTTATTATGTCATACGAGCATGGACAAAATGTGTGAAATAAATAAAAATATCGAGGAAATGTGGTATATCCTACTCAGCGTATGAATACATTTGTAATTTTAGAATAAGCCAATCAAAATGCAGTAACTGACTGGCGGTAAAAGCGAGTTGATTCAAAAATATACTTTATTTTTATTATATAAATGATAAGAATTTGTAAACTAGACAGTACCCAGATAAAAAAGGAATATTTAAAAATAATTATAATATTTGCTCTTTATGCGATAACCTAGCAGATTAGCACGGACTATGTTGAATCATGTTATTGCATAGTAGTGAGGCCAGGACCAGCTCCAATCAGAATTGAATATTTTAATGATATGCAAATTCAAAAATATGGAAGTATGGTCGTGGAAAGAATAGGGGTAGATCAAAGCCCACTTGCTTGTCAGAGGTCACCGGGAACAGCCACCAATTTATAGAGCACAAGATCCCTTTTTAAATATTTGTACGTTTTTAAAAAAACTAAGTTTGAATTTGAAAATTAATTTCATAAGACTCAGTGAGGTCGTAGTAAGACATGAATCGCTTAATTTAAATATCCCCATTGGAGAAGACGACATCAGCCCACCAGAAAGGCCTTGGACATCGAAAGAATCCGGATCGCCATCATTATTTGTGAAAATCGACAGGTGAGTTTAATTGAAAAGTTAACAAGGGGGCCCTCAGTGCTTCGAATAAATCACGATTAAATAAAGCTAGCTCGATGAAAGGTTATTTAAATATTGAAATTAATATCAAACTTGAGCAAGTCATTAAACGTAATGGGAATTTTATTAAGAACAATCTATAAGATTTACATATTTGAGTATGCACAGATGAAATATTTATTATTTTTTTATATTATATTAGTGTCTTTATTTGAATGGTGTACCCTTTATTTATCATCCTATCTCCATGCATGACCAATCTTGTTATAGTCTATTCTATTACCAGTATTGAAATATTATTGAGATTACCAACCAACTATATTCTTCACCGAATAAGTTGGATAAATCAGCGATATGCAGCATTGATTATCAAATCTTTGGAAATAATACGTTCCCGAGATTTATATAAATTATCCAGTACCAACACATCTGATTTGAAGAAACTCAAATGTCATAGTATTAAGTTGCAGCAACCTAAATTAATAGAATTTATAAGGTATTCTGATAGAGTGTCGCCTTTGATTCCGCCCGGTATCATTTTTCATTGCTGACCACTTTGGTGAATGGTGGCTGGTGGCAATAGTGGCGGTGCCGCATCGTCTAGTACGATAATCAGAGCCCTTATATCTGTCTATCTCTACTGCATCTATATTTGTGGAGTACATCAAATCAGTCACAAGAACTGTGAACTGTTAAAGCGGCCGACGTTTGCAGCCAGCGAAATCAGAGAACTGTTTGAGCTCCTGGAAGAGCTGGTAAGAAATTGGTACTATTATTTTTCCAGGAATCACAAAAAGTTTTATACATTATCCAAATCTTTGCTCTACCGACTGCAGCCAAGCAGGGCACACGTTATAGAGAAAATAAGGTTACAAGAGATAGACATGGAAGTAGATGAGGAAATATAAGTGCGCTCCGATATTGGACAGAATCAAGAGACTCTTTGGATAAATCAACCGCCACTTCAGACTGTTGGAGTGTAGAATATTGTACCAGCTAGACATGCTCCATCAATGAAGCCTGCAGGTTAGCATGTGGGTACTAGAAACTACATGCCGTTGGAGTTCATATTTCACTGAAGAAATTGAAAAATATTGTTGATTACATGAGATGAAGGATTTGACAATTGAAATCAAAGTCAAATAGAGAATGAGATGCTGAAGAAACGAATTCACTTGAAATTAAAGATGTGATTGGTCTTTTATATTTGGCTGGGTACAGTCATTTCATGTCACTTTGAAAGATTTGTGAGAAACCGATGGCTTTAGCCAGGATTTGTTTCTGTGTGTCTCGAGTCTTCCTGGTTTTACATTCTTAGTATCAGCTCTGAAATGTGATAATGTTTTGACTAGAGATGAGAGAAACCAAACTTGATCGCCTAGAGATCTGGGAATGTTCACTCAAATGGTGGGAATTAAAAACAAAATCCCCAGGTCTCTCCACGGCAACAGATAAAAAGATTGAAGCCTTTAAAGGAAAATGCCTTTCCAGCAATTTATATGGAATAAGCCTTCTAAATATAGCTTGGAAATATTTTCTTTTATCTGTAATATGGGGAATATTGAGAGGTTTGAATAGTAGTTTTTTGTGCCTTTCTTTCAGGTTGTTGAACTGATCAAAATTGAACAAAATTTTTCCAATATGAACTCTAATGAACCTTGTTTTTGATTGTTAAAGAATTTATTCATGCACAAAGTAAGCACCTAAATTTTGTGTTGCCATGAAAGATTTGCTAACTTGCTTCTAATTTATCCATATTATTACAGTCTTCTTGCATTTCCATAGTACTGGCTTGAATTTCGTAATGAAATTAATGCAAATGTATTTAGAAATGTTTTCATACCGTGCGACCCCACGACGTTTCAACCTGAAATAATTAGGCCAGGCGCTCAACGTGTTTTCTTGCAAAACGGAAAATTTGAGTGGAAGAGCGGCAGTTCTAATCGAGTCGTCACCGCAAGAAGATGTAGTCGCAGAACAAGTCTCGGTCTCTAATTTAGGCTTCGGCCTATAATTAGATGAAAAATCTCCTTATTATTTTGTATAAATTAGAAATATGTAGTCTGGAAAATAGTAGTTGAAATGTAAACGTGTGTGATTGTGAGTGCCGATCTATTTGTTAAACTTTCGATTCCATGGTGAGTGCCAAAATTATTTTATTTATCGATTGACCAGACAAATTGACCGAGGCCCTAAATTTATTGTAGAGTGAGTTAGCAAATTCTTGTCTAAATATCAAATTCTTATATGAATATTCATAATTATTGAATTGTTTCAATGCAACTGATAAATTAATGTCCGTAGCATTTATACAAAATCTTTTATTTTACGTTCCTGGCTCGTGATAAGTTACTAAGTTGATAAAACAGGTGTTGTTAATAGTAAAGATCTTGGCATTTGCATGAACGAATCCATCCAAAGCCTCCAACCGTGGATTGAAATAATTTGAAGAGGTTTATAGTTAAGAAGAGATTTTAAAAGCAATTATTATTTATTTTTTCTTTGTTACAAAATAGGGTGCTGACAAAGTCCCTGGCCTCCCACCCGTTACAACAATGACAGGGGTGGGGTAGTGTTATAGATACTGTAACGTTTCGACTTTCGGAGGGATAAATAAAAATTCCTATTTGAAGAAATTTATAGGTCTAAGTGGAATAATAGGCTAATATCGCCAAAGATGATAATGTTCAAAGATTAGATAATATCAGGCATCATGGCCAAATTTACAACGGCCGAATAGAAATGAAAATAATTTTTGCTACCTATATAATATTATATAAAATATTGAAAATTTGAGGTTTGGCAGAAAATATCTATTGATCGGCGACCTAATGATCGACTGAGTCGCATAACGTAGAATCTAGCGAAACACCTTGGCAGGAACTTATTGTAACGAAATAGTATTCAACTTGAGGAACCAAAAGATCCACGTGGCTAATTGTTGTAATATGAGAATCAATCTATAACCTTTAAAAAATTACTTTGCATGTAAAAAACGTATCAAAAAACCCAGACAAAAAAAAATTAATGTATTTAGGAAGTAGGAGGTTCCTAGGCGCATGTATACTATAATAATTTGCATGCACCAATCAAATGGTAGCAATTGATAGGCGGTAATAGTGAGCCGATTCAAATATATTTGTATATATTTCTATAAATGTTGAGGATTTATGAATTATTATTGTACAGTTTATGTTTTGTATATGGCCCGAAGGCAGACAAATTATCAAAGATGTAACATAAGTAATAATTTAATAGATCGGCACGAACTTTTTGAGCCATGAATGGCGGAGGAACAGATTATTTAAATTTTATGTAAATTTGGAAATCGGAAATGAAAAATTGTGAATTAGAAAAGAGAACTTCCCCACTTGCCTGCCAACCACCACCATGAGATGTCACCAAAAATTATAGAGTGCAATATCTTACTGTACCTTTTAATAACTTAAAGTTAAATCGAATTACTAGATTTTCTCATAAGACTTTGTGATGCTATTGTGAAGGAAAAGTCATTTAAATATTTTTAATCCCTTGGAAGAGACGACTTCGGCCACAAATAATCCAGGACCAACAGGAGTTTGGATCGCCATCAGCAGTTCATAGAAAATCCAGCACGTGAGTGAATAATATTTGAAATAGTGATAGGGCGCCCTCAGTGCTTCGAAATGAAATAAGAAATCAAAGCTAGCTCGTCGAAACGGTTTTATAAATTAAGAAATTGGTAAAAATACTTGCGCAAGTTTAAAGATTGTATAAGAGGTATTTTATTGGATAGTAACGAGTCAATTCATATATCAAAAGATACACCAATCAAAAGAATACTAAGTTCTAGGCTGATAATACAAATGTTCATATGATCATTAATTTTTATAATATAATTTGCGATAATATAATGTAGCTCTGATTCACTAGATGAATTGATCTACCTATTTCCGTCAGGTGCCGAATCTCGCACCCTGAGATAAATATATTTATTATAAAGAAATCTATTGGAAACCATAGAAATTAATATATATTTGGATTATTGATGTCAGTTTATCATGCTCTGATTTGAGAAGTTTATATTTGAAATAGAATTATCCAAGCCGACAAGCATCAGCAAGTTGATGTCGAAGCTACATGCAGATAAATGCATTTATGATCATGAAATGAAAGCACATGGTAGCGTTTCGTGCTATATAACTTAAAAAATAGTATTAACCTGTGATATTTTATTGATTTCGTTTCTTGTTATATTATATATTTTTTGTCGCTCTATATATTTTTGCTCTGGTTTATTTTGGAGATATTTGTTAATATATGTATCAAATTTTTTATGGTGTACTATTCATTTTATTCCTCAATACTATAGGATATAAGTTTTATATTTTTTATAAATTATCAGTATTATTGTGAAAGCTCATGTCTGGGCCTATGAAAATTTTAGTGAGATTATATCCTAGTAAAACCACGACCAGATTTCATAATTATTAAAATAACTCTCATGCTCTACCGATTGACGCCAAGCAAGAGGCTAAGCGTACTCCACCAAAAGTAGCGTGACAATACCTCCACCCGTTACAATATTGTCAGGTGTGGTGAGGTAGTGTTATTAATACCTCCACCAGTTACAATGATGTCAGGTGTGAGGTAGTGTTATATAGATATCTCCTCCTATTACATATCGATGTCCAATTGTTATATACATACAACTTGGATGTGTATCCTGGCAAACAGTCAGAAGGGCCATTTCAAACTCCTCAAAAGATGCCACATTGAGAATAATTTAGAACGCAACTTGACAACTGATAATTGAGCTAAAATTAGCCATTGAGTTGATAAAAAACACTTCTTTTGGTTTGAACTCTCCTAAAGAATAAGGCAGGAATTTCAACTAAGCTTATTTATTCCTTCATTTATCACATTGTGTACGAATACTAGACAAGTTCATTGTTAATAGAAAAGAATGCTCAAGTTTATTTGGTTTGATGAAAACAATATGACTTTTGTTAGCTACTGTTGGAAGAAGATGTTGATTTTCACGATGCCCTCCCTGTTCACCCGCTACAGACACATATAAAGGTGATAGAAAGATGTCAGAGATTGACACGTGCTATAATAGCACAGAGAGTGGTGTGGACCAATTGTCAGATTTGTAATGAGTATTGCGGAAGACCGTCGTTGGTCATATTCTTCTTCATATTTGATACTACAGGAATCAATGCCCAAGTAATTGTTGCATTAGATAGGCTACGAATTTTCAAGGGATGATTGTGAGGGGAAATTTCTAACAAGAGCTGAGTATTAGTCTTGTACAGCATTTCATACAGACTAAATTCGAAATTTTCTGCCTGCCTGCAGACCTTAGGTTTCACCCTCTGATAGTGGAGAGCCTGCAAGAGAAAAGTTGGGGAGGGAGATGCCCTCGAAATCAAGACAGAAAAACTCGTTGTGAGATATGATTCAAACTGTGTATTAACATATGAACATAGTATTATTATTTTATAGGATTTATCATTATATTACAGGAGCGGGCGTTATCTGTGAAGATTGTATGAAGTAAGAATTTGCTAATAAAATCATCGAATAAGGACATATATCATGGTAATTGAGTAATTTATCATTGTATTACAATAGAATAATCAACTATTAATTATTAAAGAATAATAGTACAAGGAGTATCCTTAGTTTTTCTCTCCCAATCAGTGCTACTTTGTAAAAATGATAAATAAATAAATAAACTATCTACTTTGAATTGATATGAATACTTATCATGAACTGATTTCGAAAGAAAATGAGTTCAGGAATGCAGTAATATACTTGGAAGTGGACTCATATTGACCTTTTCAATTCATCGAACACTTTTCATGATGAGTAATGACGATGACCGTAGCTTCTATCAGAATTAATAATAACTGGGCATTTTGAAGATAAGACTATGGCAATGTAGAATTGGAAGAAGCAAGAAGAAACTGATTAAGGAGAGAAAAATACAAAAATAAAAAAATAGTAGAAAAGGAACAGAATTCAATCACTAAATGAGTGTAAGTTGTATGAATCAATAAATGATCAAAAGTGGAAATGTCATCGTGCAATAGTTTTTCGACGCTTAGACCGATTAATTCTCGACTGAGAACTGAGAACAGGCCAGTGCCTGAGGAAATAATATCACTTACTGCACAAATCATAACATTTTCTGCGAGTGTACGATGATTATTGATCATGATCAAATATTCATATTCATCCCACAAACCTTGAAAGAGAACAGCAATGTATAACCTTTCGAATGAGAGTTTGTTATTAACAAGATGTTCGAGAATTGACTATCAATCATTAATTTCATGTTTTCAATTAAAAATAATCGTGTAGTACAAAAGTTACAAAAATCACTTGAAAATGAATGAAATTTGATATGGGAAAAAATTTATCAAGGCATTAAGTCCTAATTCCAAAATCTTATCATTTGAGGTTACACATTATATCATTCATACTACTCATAATCCTGACTTCTGAACATGAAAATGATTCTCCAATAAAGCTCCCATTGACAACAAAAAAATCTTTGATGTTCCGAGGTTCCAGTCCAACATTATGTAGGAATCTACTAACTCTGTATTTAAACGAGAATGAAAAAAGTATCCATTAACCTCACGTATTTGAGTGCTTGGTGATTTCACATCACTGTTTCCAGTAATATTGTTCTAGATCTCCATAGAGCCTATCAATAGTAATATCGTAACATGAGTTACGCATATTACTGCATATAATTAGAATTGCAGCATCAATGTTCGATAGACTATCAGGAAGAACCTGAATCACCAGTTAACTTCACGAGTAGGGTATTACACTTACACTGACAATAATATATTTTTGAATTAATCGCGGAATCGCGCAGTTGAATATAAACGAAATGAACAAAAATCAACAGTTCAATATTATTCAGTGATATTATATTAGGATAGAAGTTGAAGCAGGACTGAGCTAATGACATAGTAATTATGACAGTATGATCTAATGAAAAATGAACAAGACAAACATCAAGACTGAACAGCACACAGTGATGAAACTCTTGACAAAGCGGCCCATTATTTCGCTGCCGAAAAGTCAAGTACATTTGTTTCAATATGTGGCGGTCATCTGAAACTAGAGCCAGAGGGGTAGAAAGACAGTTGGGTTGTGATGACGCCCGCTAGCGGCGCTGGTGTCGCGTCTGTCCCCAGCCAGTGTACGCGTTTAGTTGGACGCGTGTAGCATCACGCTCCCCGTTCAACAGTCTCGAAAACACTAGACCCTCACCGTTTCTGGCCTCCACGCTAGCGTTTCCTCCTTAGTTTGCTCCCCAATCACGTGATTTCGTCCCGGGAATTATTCTGGATAGTGTTACCTTCTAAATCTGTCAGAAAGTAAGTATTAGCTGGCATTCTAGCCCAGCTGCTTTATGTCTAAATGTTGTGGGTGTGTGGAAATGTATGCTTGTGTTTCATGATTGAGTAGGATAGGCATGGAATTTTTGGTTAGGGTGAGGTGAATAGAGGTTAGTCAATTTGTGACTACCCTAAATACTTTTCTGGAATGACAAATCAACTATTGAATGGACAGGGGTACAAGTCACGTTTCCAAAAAGTCTGTTGAAATTTCATTAGTATTGCTGATCCGATTCAATTCCTTTAAATATCGTCTAGTCTTTTATACTTGGCTATTCAAAAATTTGGAAAGATAGATTGCCTGGATGACCAAGAATTAACAAGAGAATCATATTAGAAGCTTATTTTTTTCAATAATTGGAGTTATCAAGACAACAGTACCTTCATCATATTCACATTCATAGCATGCTATAGGAAAGTTTAATTTTTCTAAGATATTTCATATACAGTTCATATAAATCTTCAGTAGCTGAATCGTGAATACATTCGTGAATGATCTCAGGGGTGAAGCTATAACAGACTATGTTAAAGTCCTGTAATATTGTGAATGATGTTACAAAGTAGTTCCACAAACTCTTTTTGTGAAATTAACTTACCACTACATGAAGTGAGGCTATTGTAATTGAACAATACCAAAAAGAAACAGAAAATTCTACAGAAATTAGGGGAAAAAACCTGCAAAGGCATTAGCCTAAGCGCAGGAATTTTCAAATTACATAAATCATAATAAATATAGCATATATACAATATCTCAAAGCATAATACAAGTGATTTTTCGAGTGATCAATTGAGGGGGGAAAATTGATGATGTAAATCAATGATGAATAATTTGTTATGTGAATGAAAGGCGGGGGAAATGAGAGAGCATAGGAATTTGAAAACAATATTATGATAAATACAATAATATTGTATAATAATGAAATGCATTTAGAAGTTGAATGAATAATAATCACAACGGAGCCTAAAAATCTCAAAATATATTCAATGTTGGTGCATGTTGAATAATCCGTTAATTAATAACGACTTCAAGATTTTATTTCGAATGAAGGAATCTGGAATTTTATTGACCAATTAATTTATCGTAAAGAAGTAAGGCGAAGGGTTATGCTAGCCAATAGATGCTATTACGCGCTATCAACTCCGATGAAAAAACGTACTCTCAGTAGAAAGACCAAGCTGCTGCTATACAGAACAATCATCATGCCTGGCTTACTGTATGGTAGTGAAACATGGGCAACTACGGTGGCGGATGAAAGAATGCTGGGCGTCTTTGAAAGAAAGATCCTGAGAAGAGTGTTTGGAGGCATACAGGAAGCAGGAGTCTGGCGTAGGAGGCATAATGACGAACTTTATAGGCTGTACCAGTATGCAGATATAGCCACTGTGATGCAAGTTCGCAGGCTGAGGTGGGCAGGACACCTGGTACGAGCTGACGATTGCCTACCCCCCAAAGATGGCAATGGGAGGGAAAATATATGGCCGGCGAAGGAAAGGGCGACCCAGAACAAGATGGATAGACGTAGTGTGGATAAGGATGCAGCAGTAATTGGGGTGCTAAGATGGAAAAGTGCAGCGGTGGACAGAGATGCTTGGAGGCGGAAATTGAGGGAGGCTGTGACCCGCGCTGGGTTGTAATGCCAAATAAGAAGAAGAAGAAGAAGAAGAAGAAGAAGAATTTATTGGTCGTGAAATTTAGTTGCCCTGTCGCAAACCATCAGTCTTGATGTGATTTCTGTATACGTTACTGAGGTTCCTCTTAAACTGCAAGTGTCTGCCGTTGATGAAACTTTTCTTCATTTTTGATTATAAAATATAGTCTAGGATGACAATTTTTAAGTACAACTGTCTGATTTTTATTTGGACGTATAACTAACTACTACACTCTATGTTAAACCAAACTGAAACTGATGTGGAACAAGAGGTCATTGTAATAAACAATCATACAATCATTGAATCAAATTATGAGCATACTGTGATAGAATATGATCTGATGGTACTGGGGTGTCGATTTGTATTGATTACAAGCAGGTAACCCGTGCTCCGCAAGGGTCTAATTGAAAACTTGACCCACTGAAATCTTGAAGAATATAAAATTGGCCTTTGACCAATCTCGGTAAATTTCGAATCTATATACCGTAAGCAGAATTTTAAGTTAATCAGTTTAGTAGTTCAGATGTGATGATGCGTCATTCGTAAATTTCTTATCCCGGACGTGTACGAGCCAATTCTTTTCTTCATTGAAAATATTAATTTAATAAAAGTATTGAATATTGAAATATTGTGACTTCTATTAAAAATCACAATAATTTCAAATATTTTAATTTATCAATCATTATTATCTCTTAAATTTCGCATTCCCTTGAAATCATTCATTTCTCTATTTCTATCGCCCTCTAGAAATTGAAGTACTCCCCACCAACATCAGGAGGTTAACACTTCTATAAGACTAGAATGCTTCATTGAACGGTTGGTATAGAATGAATTATTGTTCTCATCATACCGTTATTATTGCCCATCAATATCATTGAAACGCTGAATATAATACTTTTTTATGATGAAAATTATTCAATCTCGACTTGATGTATGTCGTACAATTGTGAGATCAGATAGAAGTGACAGTCAAGTAGTTACAATGGGATTCAAATGAGACTGAGGGTAGAACAAAACGTTTAGAGAAATTTATTCGAACAAGTCTCATGTTTTATGCAATAAATGAAGTTGCAGCGAATAAAATGCGAATATAAACGTCCATAGTACAGTTGCAGGTTTCGGTTCTAACTACTGATCTATGAGAGTCGAAGAAAGAATTTATTATGATTGAGAACTTGTTTAGTGCTTCTACAATATCCGGAGGGTAATAAATATTGCATGATATGGAGATATATTGATGGCTCTATTAACCGGAGAAAATGTCCAAATAACTTTTTTTATATGAAGAATAACAACCAAGCAGAATAGTTGCGATTTCTACTAGTATAGGAATTGGGAGTTCTCCATTACAAATTTTGATATACGAATGTACCACAATAATGTTGTTCACAATCGTTTTCAATAGTTGCAAATTGTTCCATAATGAGAACAAAAATAGAAAAACTTGCTCGTCATCAAAATTCAACATCATTCGATTGCAATGTGAGAATTGTTATATTCCAGCAGACTTTTAGTGTATTTGCACAAAATTGATGAAATAATGAATTGTTTTCATTCAGAAGGTTGATAATAGGGATTGAATATATCCTCATAATCGATTATTATTGCTTTGTTCTTGATGCTCAGAATTCATCCTATCGGATGTCCCTCGGAATTCAGTTCAAAACTCCTGTGAGGATCGTAATTTCTGTCTTTTTATGCTTGAATTTCCACTAAATTTGAATGCTAGAGCCAAGCATTTGAAATGCTTCATTTCCAAATAATCATGATTGGTGACTGACAGCTTCTTTCAGATCGTGCAAACAAGCTGTCCCTATTATTATGGTATATACATGTTTTCATTTTGCAAATATAAGGATGAATAAATCATAGTCCACAATATTCAGAATTGAAAAATATAGTTCTATTATCCGAAATTGACAAGAAAAATTGATAAATGAATAAATAACTATCTTAGAATAATAATAATTAACTTCTTATTCAAATGAATTTGATCGTCATATAGTTTGATCCACTTTTAAAATAGTCCTCAATGTTTAATGTATTCGCTGTAGAAAGAG
The DNA here is from genome assembly GCF_014356525.2 of Nilaparvata lugens. Lineage (NCBI taxonomy): Eukaryota > Metazoa > Arthropoda > Insecta > Hemiptera > Delphacidae > Nilaparvata > Nilaparvata lugens. Next base: position 38,928,301 of record NC_052510.1, read on the forward strand.
TTTAAACCCATATTCCATCTGTATTGATAACATTTGAACAGTTTCCAGTTTTAATAGTATCACTATTCATCAATAACTTACTTGATTATGTTATGTCAGCATATTATTTCTAAACCAAACTAGTAAAGACAACGATTGCTGAAAAGGAAATGTTCGAGGGAAATGTTTGAAAGACAATTTTTGACTTCGTAGCTCTGATTGAGATAGTTAGGATGTGAAAATATCTAAAGTTACACATATCCTAGATACATTTGGACTGTTGTATAAATTGGAATTGGAACAGTTTTGGGCGTGAGCCTGTGGCACTTTTCTGTAAGTTGTGTTATTCTGAATGATTAAATAAATAAATGGAATACTTAACCCCACCCCAGTGATAAGGGCGCTTTAAAGGAGGTACTATTGTTTGATTTCTTGCATATATCTCTCGAATCGTTCTGTCTCACAGATATCAACAACCTATAAATCAAAGTTCACAGAATCTCCTACAAGTTTCATTCAACAAAATATATTCATATCTTGAATATTTTTCAAGATGTCCGCTTTTGACGGTGTAAAATTTCTGAAGACAAAAAACACCTTCATCACTTATTTTTGCTCTTTCTGGCATCCTACCTTTACAAATGAAGAAGAATCCACTTAAATATGTTTACCTTGTTATTCTCCAAAGCAGAACTGTAGGATCAAGAATATTGTCATTTCCTCTCTATTAAAGTAATTGCTCTCTATTGACTGGACTATAATAATCGTATAACGAAAGAGCATGAAAATATTATCAAACTCCATGATTGTGCACTTCTTTAAGAAATTTCCATTCTTCTATTTGGATGCGTGTTAATAGAAGGGACCATTCGAATATTTGTGCTAAGCTGATGCATTACGTGTTTCGTAACTTTATGTGTAGGTTACACGCAACAAAAATATGCACATACTCTTTGCAGATAATAGTGTATAACATGCCATTCTCATAATTTTGCCGTGGTCTCTTATCTGATTAATTCAAGAGAATGTTTTTCAATTTTCCATTGAATTATAAGGAGTAAGAAGCTGATAAATACAAGATTCAAGAAAACTTTCTTCCTTTGAGAGGAAAAACATCTTAATAAAGCCCAAAAGGAAAATTTTGTTATAACAATTATTAAACGTAATAAATTTAGACATGTATTTCGAGAAAAAAACCTTTAATAATTTTTAGTTTTATGTCAATTGCCTATTTCAAATCACTAAACTTTACAATAGATCATCATTGATTCTATTCCACTTCTATTCTTATTAATTTCACAATTTGTTCTCCTTCTACGGCTGCTTGCTGCTTGTGTGAAAGATCACATTCTTCTGAAATGCACATTTCTATTTCGCTAGTCTCCATTGGAAAATTCTTGCAGTCACCCGGCTGTTTTATTGTTCCTGAAACGATAATTGATTGAGTTCACCACAAATTCTATTTCTATGAATGTAGAATATACACAAGATATTCCATGAGATGGTAAGATATTTGATATACTGATACATTTTATATATACTTTACATTTCATATCATCATTTCATAGAATTACTATTACCCTTCATTCATCAATACTATAATGTACATCAATGAGTTAGAATATCAATTCTTTTAAGGGTCTTAAGAGCTTCAAAATCGAGTTTGCTGCTCTTCTGCATCCATGGCTGACTGACTGTTATAATTGACACACGACAATGATGTTCTTATGACAATATTCTTTCAAGGCTATTACAATACAATACAAATGAATGTTATTTCCATTAATATACAAATAAACAATCTAATCAATAAAATGTACATAATATTCAAAAATACAATAAATGAAATTCACTACAAATATAAATAAACTGAATTTTTTCGGAAATTAACCTACTCAACTATGGGAAACCCATGTTCTAGAGCAGGTGTAGTAGTAATACAATTAAATTTAGAGTGGGGGTGCAAATACATTGGGTAAGTGAGCTCACATATTGTTCGAAATTATGTTTTCTATATTATATCTTCCAGTTGTTGTGATCCAGTTTTTAATGGCGCATTTAAATTTTCTTGAGTTTTCTATTATCTTGATGTGTACAGGAAGTAAATTGTGGAGTTTTGGTGCTAGGTGGTTGAAGTGTCTTTGGTATGTTGCCTTCCTAGCCACGTTCGTGATAAGTAGGCTTCTATTTCTTGTGTTATGACAGTGGTTTCTATTCTGAAAGCTTTCTGGGTTCTTGTGCAGTCTGCAAATAATTTCTAGGGAGTAGAGTTGTCTTGCGTCAATCACACCAAACTCATTGTAGAGCTGGTCTGATGGATAACGAGGTGGCTTCTGCTTAATTATTTTAATTATTAGTTTTTGCACTTTTATAAGGGGGTCAAGGTGAAGGTAGTTTGTTCCTCCCCATCCTAAAATTCCATAGGTAAGCAAAGACTCATGGATGAATTGGAAATAATCACATAAACTGTTTTCCTTGAGCGTTCATATTCAATATTGTTGATGAGGTGATTGGAATTCAGCTGATTTGGACCATATCGATGCGAGAGATGTATCGACTTAACTATGAAATTTGTAAATCAATAATGGGAGAAGATTGTGGCAAGAATATTCTGCTACCGTCTGAGTCAACTAATGTTTTATAAATTTCAATTGAGATAGATTATAATAAGTGGAGTTTTATGCATGAAATTTCTCAGTCATGAAAACCCTTATGATCAGCTTCTCAAATGATTCAACTCATTCCATAATGTAGTATTTCTCACAAATTGCTAAGGGATAGGTTTGTACAAGGTGCGCCACAGAAACTTACTTATTTGAAAGGTCAATAAAAACAAAAGTACTTCAGATATTGTTGATATAAATGACCGTGTCTTAAGGCTGGTTGTGAATCAGCATGCATTTTGACGGGCGAAAAAATCGCGTTCAGTCAATTCTTGAATAGCAGCCAATTTATAGGGATGAAGTTGAAAGTCTTCATGGAAAATTCTTCGATCAGTGGAGTCAGAAATTGCCATAGCAGCTGCGTGCTTGCGAGCCGAACTCCTTGGAGAACGCACGACTGACTGCCTCACTCTTTCGGTATTTTCTGGTGTTCAGATGGTTCGTTGAAGTCCATTTCTGGGTTTAGCGACACTTCCACTCTCCTGAAATGAGTTAACTCACGACAGAATCGGATTATGGCCAGGAACGAGTCCTTGGGGAGGAATTTCAATTCGAGTGCGGAAGGTGATCGACCATTAGAAAAGAAGCTCTCAACTGCGAAGACCCGCTGCTCTCTAGACCAGAACATGATCGCTAATTTACTTGAGGGAGGATAAATTTGAGAACTCACTCCTCCAGATGCGCCCCCTCGTACCCCTCTACACGACCAATTCAACATACAGGATTTTTTTTCAAATAAGTAAGTTTCTCTGGCGCACCTTGTATTATTTACATAAAATAGCAGCTACATACTGAATATTCTGTCAGAAAAAAGTTGTATAAATTTCCACCGGTAACCGTGTTTCATGAACAATGCTTGTTTTTAAACCTGCACTATTTCCAACCTTGAAATCTTGAACTTCAAAGCCAATTACACCTGAATTATGGAAGGATTGAACCTATTTTTTGAATTTAGTTTCCAATTTGGGAGAGTTCGTAAAACATGACTTTGAAAATTCCATTCTCAGTAAATTTTTGTACTCGCACCAACTCACTGTTATAGTTCATTGTATGAATTCAGCCTCCAATTCGGACAACACTCTTGTTCTTGGAATGAAACACAGGAGAAACAGCTAGTAATCAAGGAATGATGAGTTTTGCAAATGTGGGGGCGCCTGTAAGGCCAAGAAACGAGCGTGCAGAATTGGTATCGAAATCACAGATGGAGTATGGGCTACCTCGTCGTCTGCAGTGTAAAAGCTTCTTGACACGAACAATTGATATGAGACGATGCTATCATAGTGTAGCGCACAGCACACGCCAATCCCACGCTCACAGGCTCACTGCCAATCGATTACTGGCTCCGACGCTACTACTACCACGTCACCAAAATATCTCATCGAATGAATTAATATTCATTTGTTGAGGGACACTGGTTTGGGAAAACGCATTTTCTTATAATTGAAAAATAGAACGTCTCCTATGCCTACTGTCCACATTACAAAATTGAGCATGTTACATTATTGATATCTATTTATATATCAGGTTAGCACAAATAATACAATGATCGGAAAAGAAAAACAGGCTATTGCCGAAAACTTCTTCAATTTCCAAATTTAGTTTCAAATTTTCCAAATATTATATCCATATTTTTCCTTATAATTGTCCATAGGTCATTACAATTTCTATACCAAATCACAATCTAAAAATTCAAATTATAATGAAAACAAACTACTTCAAACTTGGATAGATTTATGATAAAAATTTTGTAAAAACATGAAACAAACTTTAAATTCACAAAATAAAGAATAAAACCACTTAAATTTAGCTCGAAAATATCACGTTCACCTTAGCTATCTATTTATTTATACATATCACAGATACATCATCATTATCAACTGATTATGGGTGATTGGGGAAGGAAAAACAGGCTCAAAGTCTAAAACTGTTCATTTCACAATAAACTAGTCCAAAAAAAGGTTATTTTCATCACTTAACAAGTTTTGTCTAATTTCAATGCAGAATTATTGATGGGCAGCTAATGGAGATGAATAAGTTCTGAGAAAATTGTCACGGAATGTATAGAGAAAGAGAATTTTGATATGATATTGCAGATAATTATTGTTTAATCACCAATAATTTTGTATTGAATATGAGAAGAATAGATCGCAATATCAATATTTGCAGTAATTTGATAAGAAATCGACCCTAGTTGAAATATTTACAATTCTGAATACATGAATTTCGTTATTCAAAAAGAAGATGAAGAAATAATCCACAGGGAGATGTTGTATGAAAAAGGAAACGTGTTGAAGGTTGTTATCCTTTGATGTCTAAGGAAAGTACGAGAAATACTTGGGATTCCTCATGACTATTATCATCTATCATATAATGTCACCATACCAGTGAATGTGACGATATGTGGGAAACAGTATCATAATCACATGAAACATTGTTGCATACATTACATTGAAACAAATTCAGTTTCTGGAATATTGGTTTGAATGGAATATGTGATCAGCTTTTTTATGAGATTCAGCCTCTTGATGAAATACCAAGGAAAAAGTACTCGTGGATGAACTGACGGACTCTATTGATAAATTCAAGAGATCATACAAGAAGACTACAGCTCCTTTCTTCTATGTATGCTACATGGAGCAGTACATAATTCTGATAACCAATAAAATAATACGTTCAATAAAAGAGTACGATCCATGACGAATGAAAAAATAAGAGATTATAGTTAGCTTAACTCAAATCACAAAGTAAGGATATTGTCAAAGATGAGAAACTGAATTCCAATCGAATATGTGGACGAAATTAAAGACCAGGCTTTTTAATCTAACACAATTTTGCCAAAAAAGAGTTTAGCCTATAATTCTTTTGAATAGCTCACTCAATTGTGTAGGTCTTCACAATGTTGAATTTAGACGGTCACTCCTGCTATTTGCTAAGAAGCCAAGTCAATTCTATAGTAGTACATTGCTAAGAAATATATAGCTACTGATTCAAATTAGCTCGACTTAGACCCATATGAGCAGCTCGATGTAAACGGAGAGAGGAGGTTCGGCTGTTCGTTTAAACCCAGAATGAATGCGACCATACCAACAATAAATCGTATAGATATTAGTGTTGGCTAACTCAAGATATTGTACCCCTAGTGTGATGAATCTTCACCATTAAAAATGTGTTACATGTTTCTTTCACTTCCAACAAACAAACAGATTAATCAAACATCACGAACAGAGAAATTAATGATAATCTATGTATTTACTTTCTGAAATTGAGATTCAAATTAATGATTCAATAAACCTCATACTAAAAGAGGTCGTAATTTATACCGGATAGTGATACATAGAGCATCACTAATAAATTAATAAAGCTGGTCAATAAATTATTAATCTTGAAATAGATTAGTTTAATGAACAAAGACAAGTTTTACGATAGCGTAACCCAACAATGACATACAACTCATATGTGGCAACAGAATTTATGCGATGGTTCCACTTGGTCTAAAAGCGGAGCCAGATAATTAAATTTCATTTGGACTTGGAAACCAAATGACGAGGAATCAACAAGTTGCAAGGTCAAATCCACACAAGGGACTGATATGACTGCTACCACTTGACAAACAGTGCCTTGTATGCAAACATCCGTTCGATTGTATCATTTTATTTCTCAATCAACCAGTTGCCCAACAATTTGGTAATGGAGGAGAATGGAAAACTAATGAAAGCTCTTCATCCAGTTGCAGTTTGATGAAAATTGGTTTCAATACCGTGTTACTTTCATAAATATTTCAATTCCAATTGATCGGGTGTTTCTATTTGGGTAAGGTGTGAGGGAGCTCTATCATCACAACGGGATAGTACGGGAACTTCCAATCATTTTGGGTGAAAACACATTGTCATGAGGTGTTAATGTAGAGAGAATGCGGTGTTAATGTAGAGATAACTTGAATTGAATGCTTAAAGCATTGATTGGAAGTTCATTAGTGCGTGCCACTACAATATTTGAATAGTAATGTACAGTTTGTAACAGATAATTTGAAAGTAAATTATGGTTATAAAAATGAAAATCAACAGATTAATACAACTTTACAACTGCACTTCTTGTTGAACTGGAGTCATCAATTCATCAACTTGGACCAGATATATATCAGTCTCATAAGAACTTCGAACAATACTATTTTTTCCAGGTAAACCCTCGAAAAACTGTAAGCACCTTTACAATTTGATCAATTTGACCTGATATCCCAGCAATAGAAAAGGATATTCTCTCTCGCCCTCTCTCTCTCTCTCAATAGTTTACGACTGTTTCTCAGAGTGCTCGACCCTTATGTTCATCGCATAGGGGGGGTTCGAACTCTCGTCCATTTCCCTCCCCCCAAACAAGCCCCCCCCCACACTCGCACGGGTTTTGTTTCAAGAAGACTTATGCGGTTAGGATGTGTGGCATAATTGAGGCAACCACCTGTAGAGACTAGGAATTGTTTCAGAGTACCTGTTGGCAGCTTAAAAAGCTGAGCATACATCACTGGTCCACTTGTTGTTGTCGATCGGTCCACCTCGTCAACCCCAAGGGAATTGAATAAGTTATAGCTCAGGTCAATAGAACTGGGCCTTTGCATTGAATCTGATTGCTTGCGACAACATGGACCTCCCAATTATCGATGTCGACTAACTATTGTTGAGAGCATAGAGTTAAGCCACTTTGATCTTCCTAAATTTCAAGTTACCTTAGCTTCAACGTTCTGCTTCATCTTAGCTACGACTATAACAGCACTATCGGCATTATATGGGAGTAATTCATGAGGATGTTCTTATTCTAGTGAGATTTGCATGCTTAGAACCCAGATGGTATCATCCTCACTGGTAGCCTACCTGTTATTGCTTTCTAAGTAACCAATAACTACTTTATCAAGCACACTCTTATGAATCATCCAAAAATCTTGCACAATCGTTGAATTACATAAGTTGAAACAATCAGGCAAAGTTTATTAGGTTCTTCTATATCTGTTTTATCTGTATTGGTCTCTATTCTATCTGTGGAAGATTCCTTATACATCAAGATGTATGATACCCTCTACTGGTAGTGCTTCAAGTGCTTCACCAATACTTTGTAAGAGTGAACTGCTCTGAATTAGGAGCTCTACACTTGCGGATAATTTTCTCGCAAGTTTCTATAAACAATCTTCTTGTTTGGTCTCATGATAACATTCCCCTACTCGCTGTCGACCTGTCGACCAATACCCTATGTGAATTAAAACTACTTTAATTTGAAGAGAGATGTAAGGTTTGTGAATTATGTGAATAGCTTTAAAAACTTGATTAATTTGAAAAATCTTCTTAGCTATCTAGGAAATGGCCCTTGGAAAGTGATATTCAGTGTTCAGTTTTTATTATAAGAACAATATTCCTAATGGAGCTATTCATGTAATGAACCTACTTGATGACCCCCAGTCTGATATATGACATCACAGATGTACCCTTGCTTAGATTACTGAAATGAGAAATACAAAAAAAGCTACCGGAAAAATAATTAAACAAGCTATGTGAAAGCTTTATCATACTTTAACGTTGATGCCAAACCTATTCCGTTCCATTTTTCACAAGGTTGCATAAGCATAAAATATCAATAGAATGACATTGAAAGGTGCTTTTTACATTTCTAAGCTTTCAGTATAATGAAATGGTGGCTGAAAAGACCGCTTCTTCATTTTGAAGGCGAGTGTTTCACTTGGTGTGCTAAGATGTGAATATTCAAGTTGAGAGCATTGTTATTTCAGAGGTGAGCCTCACTCACCATGCTTTGGTTTCCACTGAGGAACCTGTTGAGTTCGAATTATTCTTGAATATCAAAACCGTTTGTTTCGTGTTCTATTTTAATCTTCTCCTCCACACGCGAAAAGTTAGCTGTCTGTCTCTTCACTCTTCATGGCTCTCGTCTATGTTTGTTTGTATTATTTGCACTGCTAACATGAAAATGTTTCATTGAACAAAAATGACAGCCACTTCCGGGAAAATCAGTCGCAATTATTCTCTTATAGCTAATTGAGCACAGAATAATCGAACAAATTCACTCTTGAAGACTATTGCAGGAATAGTAAGTATTGTTTAGAGAGATTCTTCGAATAACATGCCTGTTAAGTTAGATTCTTAATAATATAATTCTTAATAGTAGTTCCCGATTTTTATTTCAGGATGGGATGAATCAAGAGTTAATCGAATAGAAACTAGAGGGTGTCGATAGAAATAGTTCCAATAACAAGTCAAGAGTAGAAAGTCCATATTTGATCATTGAATGACATCTAAGCAATGTAATATAATCATGGGAGATAATATCACGTCCAATATGGACTCAAAAATAATATATATTTTAAATGAGTTGACTTTATTATTAGTCCAGTCACTATATAGCCTACATTGGTGCATGCAATTTATATTGTAGTTCTGATTTTTTAAATATATTATTTGGGTACATGAGAGAAGTCCAGAACCAATTTCTTCATGCAAAATTTCCTTGTGCTAGATACAGGGTGGCCCAAAAACCTCGCATTATCGGCTCATTTTCCAGTTTTCAGCTATTTCTGCCAAATCTCGTAATCGGACAGAAAAATTAGCTATCGTCTTTTTTATAGATTGTGAAATTTTGAATAAAATGAGATCATTCGGAACTCTGTATCACCAATAAGTACTGAGATATGATTTTTCAAAAATGAGTGGAATTTGAAGAAAAATATCAATATTTTGAGTAATTTTAGTTTTTGATCAACAATATCTTCTGATTGTTACCATTTAGATGAATAATTCAAAATCTCTCTGGAATCTCATGTACCCAATTATGTACCCAAATAATATATTAAAAAATCAGAACTACAATATTAATTGCAAGCACACCCCCTTTTTACGTCTATATTGACTGGACTATATATGGGAAATGGGATGTGAGTTTTAAAATTGAATGCATTGAGGGATCAGTGGAGAAATGAACTATTTCCAAATAATACAATTTTAAGCTTTATGATTCAGTGAATCAGTATTATTGTTAACTCATCAGGATGAGTGCATTGTCCAATGTTATCATAAGGATAATTCAGTTGATAATACTGTACTATGAGATCACATGAACAATTATTGGAAACTACATTCTTACGACATTCAATTGCTGTTAGAGCTCTAAAATATAATTTTTCCGATAAGAAATCTATTTTAGTCTATAAGGCACTGAAATACCTAAGAAATTATTCCTAGAATCGCGAAAGTGTTTCAGACGAACTATGAAAAACATAATGAGTGGAAAAACATAAGGAAGATTATTGGAAGTGTTATGGAATTGATCAAATCCTTATCATACAACAAATTGTATTTGTTTGGAATATCAACGAACGAGAATTACCAAAGTAATATTATTTTCATGATACTCCATGGTGCCTCAATACCTGTTCATGGAGAAGTTCAAAACGTATTCATCGCGCAATGACTATTTTAGTACCGTAACCACATAAGTCTTTATAAAGCAGCACAGTGGCTGAGAAACAAATACGAGCGTTCAGGTAAGAACGGCTCTGTAATGCTTAGGGATGAAAAAGAGCTGAGAAAAGGTTTGCGTGGCTGGATTGCTCCCTGGTGGCCAAGCGAAGTCTGGGGCGGAGCACAACTACCTGAGATGAATTCCGAATGCAGGATGCGGGATGCAGGATGCCTCACCGAGAGTAAGCCTCGCTATTATTCACTTCGCACTGAGCACATACGAACGCACTCAAATACCTCCAAGGATACCATTCAAGATGATTTACACCTCGAATGATGCTGCTGCAAGTACAGCGCACAGAATATTAGAAACGAAACTAGTTTTGGGACGGAAACAGCGATCAACTGAAACGAAATATTCGCAGTTGCGATAAGATGAATTATTGTGAGTTAAAGACACGATAGTTTGTGCTCTGTAAAGTTTAAAGTTTTTAGTGGTGATTTCGCTGAGTTTCTTCCTGAATTTTGGCAAGCTTTTGGATTTTGTGGTTCTGTATAATTCAACCTTACTCTGAACTCAATAGGTATTTTTAATAGTTAACTATTTCAATTTTTCGTTGCTAAAATGACTACACCAAAGCAAACAGGTTCGGTTGACACAAGTAAGCAGGCTGTTGTTAAAGATAAGACCGTTGACAGAAAGCTCAGATCGACAGAAGAATTCTTCTTCTTCTGCTTCTACTCCTCTTTCTGATTGTAATATCTCGGAAACAGCCGATATCAGCCCGGCGATATTGAAGTCTATCGATCTATCTCTAGCATCGTATTTTGAAAGTGATAAATTGTTGGAAAGGTTATCTGCTCTCGTTAAAGCTATGATCGACGAATTTACTGGTGGGTTATCGGCCTCACTCCAAGGTGCTAATAAAACTATTAATGATTTGAAGGAGGAAGTGGTGACTTTGAAAAAGCGCATCGAGGAAAGTGATTCGATTTTCACGAAAGGTTGGATAACTATGAACAGTACAACCGCCGTAATAATTTGAAAATATTCGGCGCTCCTGAGACCGAGGGTGAGTCCCCCGACAACGTTGTTATTGGCACTATTAAGGAGAATTTGAAGATTCATGAATATGAGATTCATTGATATTGAGCGTTCACATCGACTTGGGAGAATACCTCGTATTCTGGTATACCTCGTATTCTGTATTTGGTGACACCAATCCCACGACTCGTCCGCGACCGATCATCGTCCGCTTCTCTAGCTATCGCCATCGGAAAGATATATTTGCAAATAAAAAATTACTAAGCGGTACCTCAATCGTTGTTAGGAAGGATCTTACTAAAGAAAGAATAAGCGTAAATCAGCAGGCCATTCAAATGTTCGGTCGAAATAAAGTCTGGACTTTGGACGGTGTTATCCATTACATTGACGGGGACGGAGCTAAAAGATCTACCGTTCGAGGTTTCGTTGAGGATGTTCATTGAATAAACAGTGAGGACTCAGTGACTGGACTATGAATAATTAGATGATGCTTTCTTTTCCAATGCCGTTTCTTTGATATCTTTATTTATATTAATATTATATTCTTATCATTTCCTTGCTTTGTTTAGTTTTTCTCATTTTTCTAGGACTCTCTTCTTTAAAGTATTGTAATCCAATTTTTCTCTCTTTCAATCTTTTATGTGTTCAAGATTCTATACAACTCATAACGTTTCACTTAAACTTGATTCGTCTCATTTGTAACACAACAAAAAGATGTTGCCTTCCTTTTCCATTTTCAGCGTATTCACCTATATCTCATTAGTCTTTTTGTTATAGAGCGCAAACTCTTTTTATGTCAAATACTGAATCAACTCCTTCATTGACTAATTAAATCATAAACTTGCCCAAAAAGGGCGAAACAAGTTGACTGCATCTTCACTCTCGTAGTGCTCCTAGCAAAGTGTCCTCGGAAACGTAATCTGGTCTCTCGGCATGGGAATCGCCCCAGTACAGTATAAAGAAACAGGTCTCCTATTGGGCGGCTGAAAATATGGGAATCATATTTGACCAATAATAGTGTGGCTTCTAGAGCCTAAGGACCAAATAGTAACTGCGAAGTCATTAGTTTGTTATAATTGTAATATCTTGCTGTTTTACTTCTTATCGCACTCTATGTCGCGACAGGAAGGCTAAGTTTGAGAGATGATTCCATAATCTACATTTCTCGACGACTCGGAGCTACAATTTTTGAATATATATCCTGGGAAACTTGAAGTCATGGCCGTTCTTCATAGAGAGAGGGAACAATTTTGCTAACTCACAATAATAGCTCCAGCATATTGCGAATTAAATTTACTATTGTGACTTGAGAAAAGGCCTGCATTAAAAACAGTGCTCGGCACAACACAGCCCTATCCTATGGAGCTGGATCAGATTTTGAGCTATATGGAGACATGTCCCATGATTTAAAACTATTGTCTCTATGGTTCAGTTTCAACAAATTAAGTCTCAATATCGAGAAGACTTCATATCTGATCTTTGGAATATCTTGTTCTTTCAGACTTCTCAGCCCCCTGAAATTCCACAGTGTTGGATGTGCTGATGATCATTGTGGATGTGAGGTAATAAAGCAATGTGGAAGTGTCATATTGATTCTATGAAGAAATATTCTGGATGCCTTCTACACAGATTGCATTATTTGAAGAGATTGTGTCCAATGTTCGTTTCAAGGAATATCTATCTATTTCGCATTGTCTCAATCTCGTCTTTCTTATGGACTGGTGTGCTGGGGCAGCACATATATGACCCACCTGAAATCACTCATCACTCTTCAGAAGTCTATGATCTGCCTCATTGGTGGAGGATGTAGACGTGGGGACTTGTTGAATGCTTGTCAATCATTGGATGTCATGCCTCCAAGATACTTGAATGTCTTCAAAGTACTCACTCAGTTGTTGAGTGGTAGTGAAGATGGCGCGGCGCGTTCATCCAAGAAGAAAGGCATTACAGTACAAGAGTAATGGAGAGGCTATGCACATTTTTACAAGAATCTTTCCTATTTTTGCAAGGCAGATTTTACAGCAGGTTGCATCGAGACATCATTGATTCAACATTCCTGAGGCATCGTTTCAAAATCAATCTTAGGAGGTTTTTGCTTACTCATTGTATTGATGAGATTGAGGGTTGGTATCGGGTGGTTGATTGATTTTTGTCTGTATAATGATGGGTAACTACTTTAATGTATCATTCATTGCTGTTTTTCTCTTTTCTTTTCCTTTACAAACAGAAATTTTCAGTTTCTATTATTCTTTATTTTTTCTTCTTGATACTAATTTTCTCATTTCCATTTTTTCTTTTGGTTTTTGGGATTTTAACACTGCATGGGCATTCTTTATAAAACTGCATAAAGACTTATCTTAACTTCTGAGCGCGGACGATCATTTTATATTTTTCTGCGCTCAGTAAAATTTGTCAAATCATTTTTTTAGATTATAAGTATTATTATTGTATACATTTATATATATTTCCCTATTCATACATTCTTGATAAACTAAACCCATGTTATATGATTAATTCTATTCCATTTTTTGTTCATTGAGGATTTTTTGATTATATTTTTTGTGAAGTATAATATTTTCTTTGAAATTGTAATTTCTTTGAAACATTTAAAAAGTTTGGACAATCATTGTTTGTCAAACAAAAAATTAATTTTTTCAAACATTTTCAGTGTTTGCTGTAAAAATAGGGACCTGTTCTCTCCACTTACAAATATTTTGTTTGGTGACGCGTCCACACCGGCCACGGGCAAACATTGTTTGTCTAACATAATAAAATTCACCCAAACTGTTCCAACAAACATGTTTGTCGAACATTTGTTCAGTATGGACACGGCTTTACTGTATCCCAGCTATTATCCCATCATCATTTCACATTGTTCGTATTTCATCAATCAGTCCGTGAGGATGAGTATCAATGATATTAGTTTCACTTGGATTCCAAATTTCCACACAATTGTTTTTTAATGATCAATAAGATGATCATTGAACTGCCTTGATGAAGGCAATTGGGACTCCGGGTCGTCTCTGAGATATCGACCAACCAATTCACCAATATCGTCTAGACATAATATTGGAGTCAATACTGCTGGCACTATAATTATTGGAATGAACAATTTATTCTGTATTGTTCACAAACTGGGGATCAAGAAAATCAGTATCAATGATAAGCTGTATGCTCATGGAAATTTTTAATAATCTTTTCTCATCATACAATTGAAATCTTAGAATGTGCTATCAATTCATTTGGAGGAATAAAATATTGCCAATATTCACAAAACATCATTGCTCATGATTTGTGTGAGTATAATGAATAAATCTCTAAAATCCCTGACTTATTGATCCTAAGATGGCATAGTAATACAAGATGAATTGGATTAGTATCATATTATCTATCCACATGAAAAATGATGAAACTGAAACATTGTATCAGCATCGGATGAAATTCAGATAACTTATCAACAAGTTTATACTATAACTTTATATTCTATTCTTTTCTATTCATATATTTGTATTCTTTAAATATACGAGTAATAGTTGAAACTATACATTTTTGAACAAGTTTCATGCTCCTCATGTTATGAAACGCTGTAAAGTTGCCAACATCATTAAGATCTTATGTGCACTGAATTTTTTCTCTAGCCTAAGCCAATCTTCCACAAAGTGGATTCCCCAAACGATGAGAGACTTCTTGCAGAAGACGGCTGAAGAAGAAGCAATAAATGAAGAAGTGTTCCGAACAAGTTTCTTTGACTTCTCTTCCATGGCTAAGAGACAAGTGAAGAGATTTCACGGGCTGAAAGTTTAGCGATCTTGGAGGAAAATCTCTACTTTTTTCTACTCTGGCACATATTGCTGAAACATATTGATCCAAAATGGACATTTCTGACTTTTCTGGCACTGGTACAAATATAAGAGCAGATCATTATAAGCATATATGTTGGATGCCGCGCTTGTTATACCAGGTCCAAGTTAGCTATGTTGCATAAGAGGAAAACTTGCCCTAGTTAGGAGGACTTTCCTCATCCATTTTCCGTTCTACGGTTCAAATTGGGAATTCCTGATTCGTTGCTTTCCTGGAAGCGACGCAAGAATCAATATTGTCCCATATTGTGCAAGATTCTTATGAACATTATCAGATAATGAACATCAGTAGGCTCTGAGGAATTGATGATCATCATGATTCCCAAGAATTTTGTTATGCATCTTCAGATCTTTCTCTCTCTCAACAAACAAACCTATTCATCTAAAAAGTTTCTGGTGATCATTGTCCGGGATTGAGGATATTAAAGAAATAAAAGGAGTAGAAAATAAGACTGTATTAAAATGGTGGACCAGAGGAAGGGGTGAGGATACCACAAAACGCGATGCGAAGATAAAAATAATGAAATTTATAAATGAATCTAAATACCTTGATATTGTTCCTTTTCACCATATGTAGTTGAAGCGTTGGTTCGTGGGTGTGGCCACACGTAGCGTCGATGATGAATGTCTTGAAGCACTTTTAGGTATTTCAATATTTGCGGTAAAAGGTCGGAAATGAGGTGGAACAATATTGCGGGAAGGATTGAGGTATGAGTTACGGTTTGTCACGGCCGGTATAATAATTCATTATAATAAGAATTAAATGAGGTTTTCCACAATACTGGTAATAATAAGAGGTTATAACGAGAGCGGTTTAGAAGTTTCTCCTGACGGTCACTTACTACGAATGTAAAACCAGGGACGCTTCCACTGAACGCATGTGCTAGATTACAAAGAAAGGGTAACTGCGCAACCACAAGTAACTTAACTGAGAGCTGGCGGCAAATTACAAATTAGCTTAGGACTCTCAAGCTACAATAAAATGATAATACTAAATACGAAACAGCCATTGTGAGCATAGTTCATTTACTTTGGTTTGAAGTTAGAATAGTTCGATTGATTGTAATGTTCAGAGAACGTGTTTCGATGGATTTTATGTGAAGTGATGAGCTCTAATCTTTTATTCAAGAGTTGGTGGTGTTGGTGATTGACGGTCATATTAGCAATAATTGTTTGATAAAAGTTTGAGACTAATAACACTTTTGATATTCTATTGAACTGTTATTGAAGTGATAGTTTATGGGTTGTACTTTCCATTTATTTTAAAAGTATAAACCTATTGCATTTTCATCCATGAAAGTTTTTTGGTATTTTGAGGCTTAAAATCAGAGTCTAGAGCTTAAATGTAATCTAGTTTTCAAGATTTAAATCTACATCAACCTTTTATTAGGCTCTAAAAATGAGAAAATTGTAATTCACAAGCTGATCCAACAAGTTGGTTGAATACAACATCAAATTCACGTCTCCTTTGAATGTTCGTTGTGATTTAGAGTACTCATTTTCACTTAATAATTCCTATGAGAATGTGTCGGAAAGATCAGCAAGATTTTTTGTTAAGTCTCCAAAGACTTCTGTCATGCGAGAAATCGCTTAAACTATTAATTACGTTGAAATTTGAACACCAAGGTCGAGAGATTTCGACCACCTCATATTCCAAGGACAATGTTTCTACAATGCTTTCTTAGTTATTCCACTGGTTAAGACTGGAGAACAGATTTCCAGAATAACAAAACATCACGCTACACGGGTTTAAAAGAAACAATGAATGTTTCTAAACATAGAGAAAATCATTGTTACCATAACTTTTATCTTGTTGATGCTTTATCTAAGTAGCGAATTGTTTGAGAAAATCGGAGTTCAAAATTCGGAAAGTGGTTCAAAAAGAGGTTTGGAATAAGATTGCTAGAGAAATTGATATTGATTTCTCCTATGGCGCTACTGCCCAAATAGGGCTTTGGCCTCAAACAGATTATACCTCCATCTATCACTATCCATCGCCTCTCTCCTCCATCCCCTTACGCAACATTTTATTAGTATCCTTCCTCATTCTATCTTGGTCTTCCTTATCCCCATCACTCCCTTGGTCGCCCAACATGTCTTCCTCCAGGCCGACAAGCTTCATGCATGTACATGTGCTTGTGTTTCAGGCATCCTCTGCACATGCCCTGCTCATCGGAGGCGCATCAATCTTATGTGGGCCGACAGTTGGGGCTCTCCATGAAATAATTATTTATAATTAATTTACTATAAATAAAATTAATGAATCATCAGTCTTTGTAAGACAATTCGATAATTATAAGTATGAGCTTGGTTAGTTAAAGATTTTATGTTGAGATAATATGTTGAATTCCCAAGGAAAATAAATATTGATGATATCACTGAAATGAATTGGAAATGATAGTTTCATTAATAGGATTATCGATTATAACTATTGTAATATTGAGAGGAATGAAGAAGTATCATGTATGGACCTGCCCAAGGGCAGAATACTGATAATGATGATGATGACGTTATATAAATCACATGTTCCAGTGCTCTCATTGTAAACCTGTCCTCTATTCGACTATGCTCAAGTGGTTTGACCACAAAGTTAGTTGACAGAAGGTTGGTCACTTATCTATTGAATTTAAGTTGACATGCAATTGGAGTGGGGGAACTGCAGCCGTGACGTAGGCTGTAGTAGAAAGTAGGCAGAATATCGCATTCTTGAAAATCATACGGTGACGTGTAGTCGAATTATATAACACAAACATGTTCTGACATGCAAGCTTTCTGTTTCTGCTTTGCGATAATTATCAAAAAATTCAAATAATACAAGCATTTTGTTATTTAAAATCAAAAACCCCACCTCCTAACCTACCCTTTCAAACCCTTAACGTTTCTTCATCTTCTAGGTCGTGTTTAAATTTTGTAGTTTGGCTATACATCAGTTGTGAATTTCGGGGATATGATATTTTGAGTCTCGTAGAACATGTGCTCGATACCAGCATGATTGTGTTCAGTTCATTTATATGAATGCAATGCATCGGATTTATCGGGATCGGTTCATTGCAATGCATTGGTTTATCAAGATTGTTTTGCAGGTAAATCTTTTGCCTAACCTTGTAACGAATCAAATTCTGATGGGTAAATAAAAATCCCTACTTGAAAGAAATTTATAGGTCTAAGTGGAGTAATAGGCTAATATCGCCAAATGCGATAACGTTTTTAAAGATTAGATAATATCAGGTATCATGGCTAAATTTATAACGGCCGAATAGAAATGGAAATAATTTGCTACTTATATAATATTATATAAAGTATTGAAAATTTGAGGTTTGGCGTAGAATATCTATTGATCGGCGACCTAATGATCGATTGAGTCGCATAACGTAAAATCTAGCCAGACACCTTGGCAGAAATTCATAGTAATCAAATGGTATGCAACTAGAGGAATTAAAAATGCACATGGCTAATTGTTGTAAAGTGAGTACAACCTATAATCATTAGAAAATTATATTGCATGTGAAAAATGTACTAAGAACCCAAGATAAAAATAAATTAATGTATTAAGGAAGTAGGAGGTTCGTAGGCGCATGTATACTATAACAAATTTGCATGAACCAATCAAATGGTAGCAATATTGATGGGCGGTAATAGTGAGCCGATTCAAATATATTTGTATATATTTCTATAAATGATAAGAGTTTATGAATTATTGTTGTTCAGTTTATGTTTTGGATATGGCCCGAAGACAGATATAACGTCAGCTGGGTGACATAAGTAATAATTTAATAGATTGGCAGGAACTATTTGAGCCTTGAATGGCGTAGTAACGAATTATTTAAATTTTATGCAAATTTGCAAGTCGGAAATGAAAATTGTGAAAAAGAAAGTAGAACTTGCCCACTCGCCTGCCATCCACTACCATGGAATGTCACCAAAATTTGTAGAGCATAATATCTTTTACTGTACCTTTTTAATGACTTATAGTTAAATCAAATTATTAATTTTCCATAAGACTTTGTGATGCTATAGTAAAGCAAAAGTCATTTAAATATTTTTTAATCCCTTGGAAGAGACGACTTCGGCCACCAAATATCCAGGACTACCAGGAATTCGGATCGCCATCAGCAACTTATAGAAAATCCAGCACGTGAGTGAAAAATAGTTGAAATAATAATAGGGCGCCCTCAGTGCTTCGAGTGAAATAAGAAATAAAAGCTAGCTCGTCGGAAAGGTTTTAAAAATTAAGAAATTAATAAAAATACTTGCGCAAGTCTTAAAAATGGTATAAGAAATATTTTATTGAATAGGAACGAGTCAATTTATATATCAAAGGATAAACCAATTGAAAGAATATTAAGTTCTAAGCTAATAATACTAATGTTCACATGATCATTGATTTTATAATATAATTTGTAATAATATAATGTAGCTCTGGTTCATTGGATAAATCCATTTATCTATTTCCATCAGGTGCCGAATCTTGCACCCTGAGATATATACCTATATATTTATTGGAAACTGTAGAAATTAATATATATTTATTTGTTGATTTGTCAATTTATCATGCTCTGATTTGGGAAGTTGATATATAAAGTAGGATTATCCAAATCGACAAGCAACAGCAAGTTGATGTCAAAGCTACATGCAGATAAATACATATGATCAATGAAGTGAAAAAGCACATGGTAAAGTTTCGTGCTATAGAACTAGAAAATAGTACTGATCTGTGATATTTTATTTGACTTCGGTTCTTGTTTCATTGTATATTTATTGCTCTATATATTTTTCCTTTGATCTAACTTTGAGATTATTTGTTTAATATATGTATCAAATTTTTCATGGTGTACCATTCATTTTATTCCCAAATACCATAGGATATAAATTATATTTATATATATATATATATATTTTTTTATAAATTATCAGTATTAAATTATTGTGAGAGCTCCTGAATGAGCATATTAGGATCTTGGTGAAATTATAGCCTAGAAAGCCACGACCAGATTTTATAGTTTTGATTCTCATGCTCTACCGATTGACGCCAAGCAGGAGGCAAAGCGTTATTTTATCAAAAATAACGTGACAACCTCTATGAAGGTAATAAAATAAAAATAATTTTGTAGAAAATTTTTAGAATTTTAAAGTAGGCCGGCACATCTAGAAAATGAGTCTGAGTCTATACTATTTCAATTCATGCAGGCGAACGGGTTAGAGTCAGAAAAGCTACAATAAGTTTTTGCCATTCCTGATTTAATCGCCGTTCACTATTTTAACACTACATTATTTTAAAACAAACAAAATATCAACAATACTGACACGAAAGAGAAACAGAATCATATATTAAATTTAACACGTTACATTACCTTTATCCTCTGATCTGGGGTCGCATTACTATCCTTACGTTGGATATTAATACGTCACCAAACCAAATAATATCAGTTGCAAATATTAATTTCAGAACAAAACTCATGCTTCACTGAACTGCACTTTGTTGATGGTTTCCGTCGTGTTTCCTTTCGATGTTATTTTGTTATCTCGGAGTTTTCTTCTAAGAGTTGAGTTGATGATGTCGGGAAGTCATCTTGCGATGCGGAACCTCCGTCTCCCGAAACGGCCTTACGTCAATTCTGGTCAGGTATCATCCTCGGGACCTCTTACGACATGTCTTGCTCGTGGAGTCCATGATGGTATGAAGTTGTGTCTTAAAGCTGGATTTTGAAGGGGTGAAACATGAACCGCTTAGCGGTTATTGGGCGATGCTATCCATCCACACATCGCGAAGTACAATCAAATCAAGGAATGGCAATATTTTAGCAATCTAATCCATTGATTACGGTGACGAAGAAGGACTTTTGTGCCACTACATTTAACTACTTGAAATTAAATGATAGTACAGTATATTTAATAAACTCTCAGTATAAATATTCGCTCTCAAACGGTTACTCACGAACTGATCCTTTTCGAACAATGCCAGGTCTGGTTTAAGGCTTCACTCCTCTAACGATTTAAAATCTGTTCTCCTAATGGGGCGATATAAAAGGTGGGGAACCAATTTGACCAATCGTCGCGTGGCTTCTAGAGCCTTAGGACAAAATAGTAACTGCAAAATCATTAGTTGTTATAATTGTAATACTTGCTGTTTTCCAACTTATCGCACTCTATGTCGCGACAGGAAGGCTAAGTTTTAGAGATAATTCCATAATCTACATTCCTCGACGACTTGGAGCCACAATTTTTAAATATCTATCCTGAGAAACTCGAAGTCGTGTCCGTTCATAATAGAGAGAGAAAATAATTTATTTCGCCAACTTACAATAATTGCGTATTAAATTTACTATTATAACTTGGGAAAACGCCTGAATTAAAAATAGTGCTCGGCACAATCTGAAATTATAATAGTATAACGTTGTCTACTAACGCTTTTCCAGCGTATCAACTTTTTTTCATGTCAAGTTTTTAGATTCTTGAAAATTTTCAACTTCATTTTATTCATACAAGTTGAATGAACTTAAAATATTTAACACCATCATTATAAGCCATGATTCATTCGCTATAAGTAAGGTGAATTTTAAAGTTCTAGGTCAATCTTGAGGGGATTAAACGACGATTTATTTGAAGATACAGTGAATAAAGTAACTTTATGTCCAGTGTGGCTACTCTCACTTTTCTACTACACGTCACGTCGCGTTGGCGTTCCCCCCACCAATTTGATCTCACACCTGTGAGCTGTGAGTGATCTTCTGTCTACTAGTACTAACGTTGGTTTGACCAAGCTTGGTGAAACTGGGCATTAATCTAAGAAGTGATTTGTAGTTTGTAGACCAGGTTATATTATATCATTTTATTGCTTCAAATTTCTTGGAACTTATTCAATGATCAATCGGGTTCATTCCATTCAGAACGACAATGAATTAAAGTTTGAGCTCCCTTGTGATGTTTATTCCCTCAATAAACAAATAAATAAATACTGCAATGGGTAGAATAAAAT
Organism: Nilaparvata lugens; assembly: GCF_014356525.2. Lineage (NCBI taxonomy): Eukaryota > Metazoa > Arthropoda > Insecta > Hemiptera > Delphacidae > Nilaparvata > Nilaparvata lugens. The sequence goes on from NC_052510.1 coordinate 38,950,275, forward strand.
GTCTTATTAATTGTCACAAAACATCTATAACTTCTGACAAATCTTATAATTCTGCAGGATGTGAATATTTTCAATTCGTGATAAAGCATTATTAACAGTATGCAATATACAAGAAAGACATCTTCACTGGGTACTCAATTTTTTCACTTTGTATCTCCAATTCGATGCTTCAATCGATGGTTATAAATCAGACCTTAAAAGAATATTTATATTAGTTGAGATAATCTTTTTCCATCCAAACAACTTCTTTTCAACGAGCTGCAACCGTTATCGAATATTTGAAATTCCAACATTATGCATAGGAGAGTTATTATTGATTGCAAACTTGTTCCAATGAAGTCTCAAATTAACAGAGAAGATTGATTATTATTGTTATGATCTAAAACATCGTTCTTATAACTTGATTCCTGTTATCCCCAATGAAGCAATCAACGATTCCGACGACAAATTTATTTATTCGAGAACGATAATAATAGAATTATTATTAGCGCTCGTTTGAATACTGTTGACAAAGCCACTCGGGAAACTTCCTGGGAATGTCAGCAAGTCATGGGGAGGGGGTTAGTTGGGTTGTCTGGTTAGTGAGGGGGGGCGCTTGGGTTTGGAGGGGGATCCTATCGACCCAGTCCCATATATGGCGCCAGTGGGTCGGCCGCCTGTACAGAACTCCACTTATCTCCCCACCCCCCACCAACACCACAGTCTATTCCTATTGCATTTCGATTCCATTCTTCAAATGCAGCCCATCAAATGAGCTGGCCGGAGTCGATTGTGCTTGATAGCCGAATTGAAGTGGCTCTGCTTCTGGGTCGTCTTGGTTCAGCCGAACGCTGCGCTCTAGTATCGTGTAACTCTCATTCTTCATGATTGATGAGATAATGTACTTGTTGCAGAAATGACATTCAGTCTTATTAATTATGGATTTATATTGGAGTATCAATATGTTCCATAAAATGAGATTTTCCAGTTCTTGGACTACTCAATTGATTAAATAATAATAATAAATTAGGTCACGTTGAGAGTTTTCTTATTCCAATGATTTTATTTCATTGCAGCTTCATCATGGGAGTCTATAAAGCTGGAATATTATTCCTGAAGGATACATTATTCTGAGAATTGTGAATACATAAATAGTTTATTTTGCATTGGGAACGTGACTGGATTATTTTGTATTTCTAGGAAATTCGATATTAGTAAGGTATTATTAGTGCTGATCAAGAACACTGGAGATATAATTACAACTATTGCTAGAAGATTCTTGCATCTATGATGAATTCATTGTTTTTAGAAAATTCGATTTGTTCAACTTATTCAATTTCTAATGGAAACGTGACTTGTCTTATTGAAAATGTTTCTAAACATGTAATAGTATCAGTTATCTCTTATATCTCTGCTAAAGAACTGCGTTGAATTGATTTAAAAGTTCAGGAAGTTTTTTAGTAGAGATATTTCATTTGTAAGATTGGTGTCCAACTTGATAGAAGGTGTGAATGCTTGGTGTGGATGTCTATTCAATAACGAATTCATTTTCAAATTTGATTATTCGAATGGGAAAAAGGCATCATCCAGCTGTTGCAGTTGTTACTTTTCTCATTAAAAATTATATCAATGTACCCAACTTGTACCTTAAAATATTTCAAATCATATTCTACGTTGAATGCGTAGTGTGGGCTTATAATCAACAATGAATATTGTGATATGTCACTGAAGAAAAATTAATGGAAAGAAGCCAATATCATCCAATGTATGTGGTATTGTGGCTGCATCAGCATTGTTTGTATGAAGCATGTCTATGAATCCTCATTATAATCCATTAATTGACACATATGGAACAATATAAATTTTTTAACTGGTTATAATCTTAACAACAAAATTTTGAACATGTTCAAAACAATGTAGAAGATATTTTTGGAAATCTCAAATAAAGAAAATCTGACTTGAAATATTGTGTGTCTTGTTTAGAGCAAGAGCAACGATTGTAATTCTCCTAATCCTTGTTTACCCTTCCAACACATTGCTCATTTTCCCCCAAATTATTGTAACTGAAATTCCCCACCTCCCTCAACCTTTATCCCTTCATTTTTGTAAGTTGAGTTGATGACTGGTTTGTTGATTTGTTAGGTGGGTGGCGGTGGAGGGTGTGCTGGAGGCATGAGGTAGGCCCGAGATGGCCGATGATGTCAAGAAGGAGCAGACCACATCCGAGAAGCTTCTCTTCTACACGACCACATTCTTCGTTCTGCTCGGCACATTCTCCCTGTTCGGCTTCCTCTTCCTCGTGCCCTTTGTTATAGAGCCCGCCTTCACCACCATCCTGATGGAGTTCGACGAGACGCCAGCCACTTGTATGACGGTCAGCACGGTATCGATGAGGGGCGTGTCCAACTGCTCATGGACTTCCTGTCGGGAAGGCTGCACCAAGGAAGTGTACGAGTGCACCCAGATTCGTGTCAACTATCGGCTGTTGAAAGACGAGGACGAGGATCAAGTGACGTCGACTAAGGAGAGCACAGTGGGGGCCCGTAGGGAACGAGCGATTCGCGAATCCTATGATTATCATCTGTACGAAGATGATGTATTACCAAGGGGGCTAGCGGACTTTGATCCAGTCACAACTTCTTCCACACCAAACGATAATTCTAGTTATTGGTTTTTCACGGATGCAAAGTTGTACCCGAATGTGAAAGGCTGTGGCTATCCGCCCATGTTAAATTGTTCGATATTTTTCAAAAAGTATATCACAGAGGGCACGAATTTCTCGTGTCACTACTCGCGCGTGGACCCGGGCCTCGTGATCAGCGATCTGGACATGTGGGGTGTGTATATGAACCTAGTGTATGCCATGGCCATTCCGATACCGTCCTTCATAATATCGGTCATCTACCTGACAGTGGCATACTTCTACATTTACTCAGATGACTCTGAGCCGCCGCCGCGACGCCCCCCGCGCCGGCGCCCCCTAGGCGGGGCTAGTGACGTGGAGGTGACACCGCTGCCTGCCACGACGCCTGTGCCCCCTCCCACGTCGGGCGCCCTCACGCCAAACTCAGAGCTGTTCCGCGAGGACATGGCCAGCTTTGGCCACCACCTCAAGGTCGCCATGGCCGACGACATGAGTCGCGACAGCATGCTGCCAGACTCGCTGCCCTTCTTGTCATCTGCCTCCATCAATGGGTCAGTCTCAATCACACTACTTTCAACATTTCAACTATATTGTCTGTTTCCCAGTTTCATTTTTAAGGGTTTTTTTCTTCAGCTGGCAACTATTACTCCTCCAATATTCTCTAACGCTACATCACTAAATACAAAAAACTCTTCAGTTCACCAAGTCAATAAAGAAATTTGATCGGGGGAACGAAAAACTTAATAGATCCTATGATAAATTGGATTAAAAATAGAAAACAAAATGATGATTTATAAAATATGATACTAATATTCTTCAGCTTTGGCATCAATTTCTGGCATCAAGTTGAGTGTGGTGATGAGTCGAAATACACTGGAAAAACTTATCAATCAGTGCGAAGAATTCATAATATTATATATTCAAATCGTCATTGGTACTATAAATCCTACGATAAACACTCTGTTCAATAATGATGAATCATTAAAAAAAAATCAATAAATCTTATTCTGTTTGAGGATTGTAGCCTATCAGATGTTATTTATTTCGTATCTAGTATTAAATTGAAACTCTTTGAATCAATTTGGATCTAGAGGAACGAGCGAAGACGTTCATTGAATCAAATTTTGGAGTGGATTATAAATGGAGGATAGTATTGAGTTGAGTTGAACTAGTTTCAACATACTTCCGATTATAAACTATTCGGGCACAAATTGTTCTTTGCCGGTAGTGCCGTATAGTAATTCATAATATTTATTCTATCAATTTGTATGCAATTACTTTATTGATAAATGAATTCGAATCATAATACTCTCTCTGAGGGCAGGCGTATTGAAACAAGCAGCTTCTAGTGAGTTTGTATTCGAGTCTCGTTGACAGGTACGAGAATATGACATTTCCATAAAAAATATCTATTTGCATAACATACTGAGCTAATGGAACCAACTTTCCAGAAGCCCAACTTTGTCTGTAACAGAAACTCTGAACGAATAACATGACATTCATCAAATTATGCAGTCTCATAACACAGTGCTTTGATAGAAAGTGGAATCCCATGAAATATAGTCAAAGTTTTGTTTGTGATAGACATGCAAAATGAATAATATCGCGATACATATCCATCAAATTAAGCATTCACATAGCACGCTGTGCTTCTAATGGAAACAGGCGTCCAATGAAATATAGCCGAACTTTTGTTTGTAGTACAAATATACGAATGGAAGAGAGCTTTGTAGTCCACATTGCACTTCCTGTTGTAACTGAATCAGGGCTGGCGTTTTTTCTGCAGGAATACTCAGCGGAGCTTTTATCACTTTAGGATGTTATTTGCATTCGATATCCCAGGATACCGGCTTGCTCGTCTCATTAATCATTCATGACCCCGATGAACCGCTTATGACCTTTGGAATGGTGGAGCCCCTATTTGTGCCCCTCCCCCCCTGGCTCGTAACCCGTGAGTGCTCCTATGAGCACTCTCCATTGAACAGGTTGCTATTTGAAAAATGATATCAACCTACTACGTACAAGTACGCTATAACCTTGTTCATCTGTTACTCAGTTACTCAATACTCCTGTCGAATGGTTCAGATAGATAAAAAGTTTTGATTTGAATACAGTAAAAATTATGAGTAATTTACAAAAAAATGTATGTAAATGAAAACGCCAAAAATTTACAAATGTATGTTATTGAGAAAAAAACTCTGTACAAAATTATTTTTGACTTGGGATGGACTTCCACAGCAGAGAAGGCCATAAAGCGGTAGAAGTACAACGGCGGAGATGTTGCCATTAAAGTTACGAAGTTTCCTGTCTACAAGCACTGGCTCGACTGATTCTTTTTGTAGCTCATAGGCATTTTATTTGTGTACTGCAACTGTCAATGAGAGAAAAAAATATTGAAATTTATACCTCTTGATTAGTTTTTTGTGGAGAACTTGTTCTCTCTAATAAAATTAATGCTTCAGAATAATAAACTTGATTTGCCAATTAGTTGCCATCAATAATACGATTTATTGTTGTTCTATCTCTACAGGTCAGTACAGCTTCTAAGAAGAGCGAGAAATTTGTGATTGTCTATACAGAAGAATGACTTGTTCTTCGCCATTTCAGAGATTGAATATCCTAAGATCTAGGGAATTCCTGATTTTTTGTAAAAAGACTGTCGAGAGAATGCAATATCCTTCCATATAACCTGAACCTGTATGAAATTCTAGATTTAGATTTTTGATTGTATTATAAATTTGAAGAAGAATTCATTTCACACAATTTGGCCGCTGTGAATTTGAATTGGAGCAGCAAATGATCCAAAGACAAAACAAAGACACAAGTCTCATTTAAATTCTATTTTTTCAAATTTCATTTCAAAGTGATTTTGGAAATAATAATCCTCAATAGAAAGTGTGACATTATTATTGTCGTCGCATATGCCCTGCTGGCAGCAGTCGGTAGAGCAAAAGATTTTTGAATACTATTTTTACGCCTCCTGAAAGAGAAATACCATAAATTTCTTACCTGCTCTTCAAGGAGCTCAAATAATTCTCTGCTTTCAACGGCTGCAAACGGTGGCTGCTTTAACAATTTACAGTTCTCATTACTGATCGACTGGTCGACTCCACAATTAAAGAGGCAGAAGATGTAGATTGATATAAGGGTTCTGATTTTTGTACTAGACAATATGGTATCGACACCAATGCCACTCGCCACCATCTGACAGAGGGGTCAGCAGTGTGAGATGATACCGAGCAGAATCAAAGGCGACACTCTATCAGAATACCTTATAAATTCTATTGATTATTAGTGCTGCTGCAACTTAATACTATGACTCTCGGGTTCATCCAAATTTGATGTGATAGTTTTGAATAATTTAAATAAATCTTGAGAACGTAATATTTCCGGAAGATTTAATAATCAACACTGTATATCGCTGATTTATCCAACTTATTCGGTGAAGAATATAGTTGGTTGATAATTTAAATATT
>NC_052510.1:38963873-38973873 GCF_014356525.2 Nilaparvata lugens
CGACTCTGAGTCGTATTTCTTGGGTACTGTCATTGTTTGCATTGATGGTTGTTCCTAGGTATTTATATTCTCTTACTCTCTCAATAGGTTGGTCTTCTACATATACCATAGGTCTTGCGTTGCTTTTGTGATTAGCATGCACTTTGTTTTGTTTATGTTCAGTGACAGCCCATATTCTTTACTTACTGCGACAATTCTATCAAGTAGTGTCTGTAGTTCTTCATGTGTTCCAGCTAAAATAACTGTATCGTCAGCATATCGCAGATTATTTATTGCCGTACCATTTATTTTAATGCCTATGTCTTGATCAACAAGTGCTTTATCTTCTTCTTCTTCTTCTCTATACTTATAAAAGGCTAAGCCCCGACAGACTGAAATCACACCACAGCCCAAACTACTGAGCCTAAAAACTTGAAATTTTGCACGATTGTTTATAGTAGCCTGAAAACATCCACTAAGAAAGGATTCTCAGAAATTTGCCCCCCTGAGGGAGCCTGGGCCCCCCCAAAATTTTGTACTTTTTAACCGCTCATTGCACAGCAAAGTCATGAGGAACTTTTTTGTTCAGCTACGAAAAAAAATTAGATCTATGCAGAAAAATTTCGATCAGGAGCACAGGGGGGTCCAGGAGAGGGCATTTTCCGAAAAATTTGATGTAAAATCACACTACAGCTCAAACTAATAGTCCTACAGACTTGAAACTTTGCACAAATATTCTTCAAACATGCTAGACGCGTACTAAGAACGGATTTTGAGATATTTTGCCTCAAAGGGTTTCAAAGGATGAAAAAGGATCCTATTAAGTAAGGTTATGAGCATGGTAAGGTGAGTGCCATATGGAAATGAGATAATTTATTTATTGACATGTGATATTCTAACATATGTTGTAATCATTGGAAATAACAAAATAATTTGATAGAAATTCAAAAAAGAACATCTGTTCTATTATTGCTTTCTACCTGATTCCACTCAACCTCAATAATATTGTTCTGATAATTGATAAATATGTTTAATAATATTATTATTATTATTGATATGATGGAAGTATTGTTTTAATAATTAATTATAATCATTAATATAATAATAGTATTGTTTTGGTAACCAATAAATATTTTTATTTTCACAAACTCTGTATAATTTATAATGGTGAATGTGAAACAGCTGCATCAAAGAAATTATCTCAAAAACATATGTTTAAGAAAACCATATAGTTTTGAACTTCGATGCAATGTATAAGCATACACGTGGCATGTATTATTAATTTTTCAGCTAGAACAGTTTTTTGAGACTGCTATATAAACGTCTACAGTTTTATCAAAGCTGTATCGGCAATATGAAGTGCATGCAGTTAATATGTCTTTAAATAAAGGTGTTGATATCCACATGATAATATTATTCTCTACCATTTTTATTTAATTAAAATTTCAAAATTATTCAAGCCTTGATAGAATGATTGACTCACTGTACAGTCGGTCGAAGATTTTAATATTGAAATTAGGGGTATTTTGGCAAGCTGAACAAAAAAGTAAGGTCCTATGCACCTTTTTGATATTATTTCTTCAAATGAAAAATGAGTTTTGTGGGTTGTCAAAACTCCCCCTGAAAGAGAACTATTCATTTTATCCTATCTTTTAGTAAAATAAAAATGATTTCTGCATTGAATAACATCTATCTTGCCAACAAGAATCGAACTCTTTTTGAATTTAGATATGACCTACACTTTAGATTTATATGATTCTATCGATAAATTCATGGAAATTGAAGTACTTTTTTCAGTTAGTTGATGGAATTGATTATCAATAGAGAAAATTATTATAATTTTATCAATACAGAATTAGTTGAATCAATTGTCGATGTACTAAGTTCTTGGTCAACAATAATTCAATATTGGTATTTATCCATTCATTATTTTTTTCAGAAGTTATTTCATTTGAATTAGAAAATATTTATAAACTCCTATCAATGTATCATTCGTAACAATGAATTCTTCAAAACATGAATTTAATCAAATAAAAAATTGCCCATAATTCTGTATTCATGTTCGCATGTTTTCCACTTGTGATGGATAGCCAAAATATTGTGGAGCGAGCTGCACGGCGAATTGTAATCGAGGGCTCTGATTGGCTGAAAAGTTCAGCATTCGGAGTGAGGTGAGGCGAGCAGTTAGAACAGAGGCAAGCGGCACGGCGAATGGTTCGGAGTACGGTACGGCGAATGATTAACAGCTGATTTTAACATTATGTGACATATGCTCATGTTCGTTGAAAGGCAAGATGTTCGGAGGAATGCACGGTTTGCTGCGCGGTTCGAGGTTCGGTTCGGCATGTGTGGAGGCACCTTTAGTTGTTACAGGACATTTATACAGATCACAGGCCAAAGCAACATTTTTCACTTTTTAACCGTTCATTGCACAGCAAAGTCATGAGGAACTTTTTCGTTCAGGTACGAAAAAAAATCAGATCTATGCAGAAAAATTCCAATCAGGAGCACAGGGGGGTTCAGGAGAGGGCGCTTTTCGAAAATTTTGATGTAAAATCACACCACAGCTAAAACTAATTGGCCTACAGACTTGAAACTTTGCACAAATATTCTTCAAACATGCTAGATGCGCACTAAAAACGGATTTTGAGATATTTTGCCTCTAAGGATTTCAAAGGATGAAAAAGGATCGTATTAAGTAAGCTTATGGTAAGGTGAACTCCATATGGAACTGAGATAAATGACACATGATATTCTAACATATGTTGTAATCATTGGAAAGCTTAAAACAATTTTATCAATTAGCTGATCGAATTGATTTTGCGTTGATTGAGAGCGCGAGCTTACTACGTGTTTGTTCCATCATTGTATGCTTGGCCAGTTCGGTTTGTGCCTTCTATCAGCTGTATATGGATGGAGTCTCATACACTCCGATTAGAACAGAGCACAAAGGTTTTCTTTTGCTAGGAGTTTGTTGATAATTCTTTTTTTCCAAATTCAAATTTTATTGCCATCAAAAATCACATTGAAAACTTTCTTAATAGACAACAAGATTAACAATATGTCAAACATATACCTACATTTATTTGTAGCACGGCCACTCAAGACAAACTTGAGTACTGGCCATTATTAAATATAACTTAAAATATATATTTTAAGTATTTGAAATTCGGATCAAATATATATATTGTGAAGTTGTGGATCCTGGGGGGTTTATCTCTTATGATAGAGTCCCACGTTATGAAGCTATTGTGAGAAGTTGTGGATTGTAATTCCTTCACAGATAATACGATGTTTCTGGTATTTATAAGCGCAGTCTCTAAATTCCCTCTTTTGCGAATAAATTCACAAAAAATTAAGGCCTTCCGGCTCGCAAAATTACTGGGTTCAAACCTCAGCTCTAGCTCAGTGGTAGAAACATGAATTTTATAAATACAAATAATCACCATAAGGTTCAGTGATCGGTGATTGGTAATTCTTACCGCTGCTTCTATGAAGTTCTTGAAGAATACCAGTAAGGAAATTAAAAGAATATTTGATGACTGATTATAAGTAACCATGTACCACTAGAGAATAATCAGGACCAACTATAGTTGTTTCTAGTTGATTCTTAAAACGCTCGTCGTGAATACAAGTATTCACCAATATACCCTTTCAAAATTCCTTAGAACTTACAACGAATATTTGTTGATATTAAAACAGCTCAAACTATATATCACGAGATGAACTAGGATAAAATAAATTTCTACGATTTGTATGCTGACATAAAACACAAAATATATTCCCACAAAAAAGATGTGCATAAGATATTCGATAAATCTATAATTCACTTAAATAATCTATTCCTAAAATCTGAATAATTATCACAGGCTTTGCTAATATTCACAATAGTGAGTTTCAAATTCATAAATATATTATTTTTAATACTGGTACTTAGACTTCCAATCAATACGCAATTCTGCAAATAAAAACCTGTTCGGTCTATAAGTTTGATATGGTATACTTGGTTCAATTAACAAAATTAATATTTAATAAATTAATATTCAAACATGAGATCTCAGGGATTTATATGAGTTTGGGCTGTGCATGGAAGTAAGCTTCCTACATATATTAAATAAATTTATAAAACGTTCTTATGGACTATGTGATATTGTTCAACACGTGGTGACTTTTTATTTTAATTCTAATTAATTGGAATAGCGCTTTTTGTTTTAATAATTACCCCCACTGAACGTAGAAAAAACGAAAAAACGAGCTCGTTTGGTTTGACTTATCACTCACTGACTGAAGTTCTAGATGTTCTCGTGGATTGAATTAATTATTTCCAATAATTAATTGGGTAGGCTCCTTTTCGTCACTGCTGGGCTAACGCGTGATCCAGATTTTTATAAGTTTCTTTTGAATTAAAGCTATTTTTATGGGAATCTTTACAATTACGAACTCCTTGACAGCACTGAGTTCACAAATAATTAACATTCAACAAACATACATTACATTTAAAAAAGGTTTTGGCTTAATAGTTCATTAAAAATTTTTAAAAGGAAGAAGAAAAAACCCTAAACTCCATGTGCATTCTCTCGGGTTGGGATCTTAAGCCAGAAGAAGGAGGTTTTCAGAAAAATTTGCCTCTTCCTAGAATAATTCTGTAAGCTACTCTCTGATTGGCCTTCAATTTAATAGACTCAATACAATTGGTTGCCTTGGGAATCAGGGCTTCCTCGGCTTTATAATAGAAAAAATTAAATAAAAGAAGTTTTTATACAAATATATGGAGTGTTTATCTTAAATTGAATTCATAAATAAATCGTAACATACGATTTTAATAGATAATGCATTTAGTTTTTATATGAGTTTTGTATACTCTTGATTTATCATGCTTTTTTGGATTATAATAAATATTTATACAGAAATAATAGTTGTTTGTAATTCTACACATCGACTTCCTTTAGTATACATAATATATCCTTTATGAGTGAATTTTATATGATTCAACCGGTCATATGGGTTGATCGAATAATCAGCTGATTCGTTCAATATTGGTTCTGATAATTATCGATTTATCCAAGATCGACTAATTCTTTTCAAAATGTAAACAAGTAACTCTAACCTCAATGTTCATGCATTTTATTTTTTTTTTTATAATCCGCCAATAATAAGTATGCCGCTTTATAATTTTTTGATCTTACCAATGGGTTCTCATAATTATTAAATCACAATAATACATGTTTTCTTATCGTTGTTGATAATGCTATTACTCCTAATCGCTAATAATACTTGCTTTGAGTTGATTTACTCTTTGGGTAGGTCTAACCTTCTTTCCAATTTTATAGTTCTATTACATTTCATTGGCTCATTTAAAAATATTTGGTGGTTTCAAATTACCACGTGACAATATATATATATATATATATATATATAATATATTCACAATATATTGTGAATATATTGTTAATATTTTGTGAATAAAAATTACGGGTTGATGAGAGATGCGAGTAATTCCTTATAATAAAAATTTGATCCGAATTTCAAATACAGTAGTATATTCATAATACAGTAGTCGGGGTCACTGCAATCAAAAATTTTTATGATCAAAAATCATATGGCTTTGTTGGGACCAGTTCGGGGGTGAACATATCAAAAGTCCCCATCCCTACCCCATGTGCTGAAGGGATGAGGGTGGTACAAATGTACCCCCTTAGCACACGGGGTAGGGGTGGGGACTTTCGATATGTTTACCTTACTACCCTAAATAGAACTGCGGGGTCAAATATTGTCTTCCAAACTTTTCCCTCTATAAGTCTTCCTTTACTGGACTATATATGATGAAGTTGATTAGGATTTGTTAAATATCTAATTGACTATTATTTATAATAATTCAACTTTTCGAGTTTTAATCCAGTTTGACAGGAGAGTAAGCTAATAATTACTCTCATTCTTCTAGCAAACCCATGAATAAGGTTTGTTCAACCCTTTCATGTCCATGAGAGAGTTGAGCACATTGCGTGCACTATACCCTTGAAATGTACATAATTATCATGCCTATGTCTCATACCCCGTTTCTCGTCTAATCCTTGAAGTTCTATTCATCACGCGACGTTTTCATGTTGTCTATCTGCCCACTTAGAATCTTACAAAACCAAGTTAGCTGCATTGAATTTTATATTATGGGACAAAGTTCTTGAGACAGCTGCCATACTAGTTCAATGTTCTGATACAACAAACACATTGAATACTTGACTACTGGTGACTGATAATATCATAATTGGACTTTCTTAGAGCTATCATAACCCAGCTTACTCGCATTAAATGCAGATAATCAATATGAATGGAAGATGAAAAATTTTTATCATCACAAACTCTGTGAAAACGTATTTCACTGATAGTTGAACATACAAGAGTACCTGAGTTTTCTCATGATAATAATACTCTATAATAATTAAACTCGTAGGTGCTTGCAATATTATGTGATGATTTCTCACTTAAGTGATGGTTTTGCTGTAGCTGAGAGCTCAGTGTTGAAATGTTGGTGATTTTATCATTTTTTTAAATGTGATGATTACTACATGATAACTTATGGGAAATGTTTTGCTTACGTGAGAAAATTTTCATGGGCAAAAACAGCCACTAGTATGCCTACCTATAAGATCTTTCATACATTTTTCAAATATCCAAGTTTGGTACCTGACAAAAAATCATGTATTCATGTTTATGAGTTTCATTATTGATAAACAAATAATAGATAAAAATAAATGAATGAATGAAAAATGAACATTGATGAATAATACCGTATCTACGATATAAAAAGGAGATGGCAATGAATGAAGTGAAAGCTCTGATTATAATATTGATTGATATATGAATGGAATATTGAAATTGAATTTGAATCTGAAATGTGATTGAATTCGATTCACCGTACAATTATTATATATAGAATTCTTCTAATTCTGAACGACCTTCAAGTAAGATAAGAATTCCATGTTTGTAGAATATAATGGGTCAAACATATTCTCTAGTTCATTCCAATATTGCCTTCAATATTATTGCTCAAGAACTATTTTGTTTTGTCATTCATTAGAGGTAAAACCGAGACATGGGAATTCTGTTGCGTAGCTTCAAACAATTACCATTTTTGTAATCCTACTAATCTTGTAAACTTGTTCGCGGTATAATAATACATACATACTTATTTGAATCTTACAGTGTCCAACTCCTACCTAATAGCACATTCAGACTTAAAAGAGTACGATAATCCAATAACAGAAGCGTAGGTGGAAGTAAGCTCATGCATGAATTGAGAGGAAGATTTTCAACTGAAACTTGAGAGTGAAGAAATAACAATATGCCAAAGCTATGTCATTGACTCAAAGGATTAGATACCTTTCAAGTGTAGAAAATCTGCGGTTCTTGTCAGTGATACTGTTTAGGACCACTTGTTGAATTGTAAGAATATTATTTTAGAACCAACTTTCATTTTTAAGATTTTTATTCTGAGTATTGGAATCCCTATCGTACGGTAGCAATGAATTACTTCTAATTATTTATTCTGAATTCAAAAGCCAAAATGTGTGGTGCGGTGAGGGGATAGTTATTTTGAATATTTCAAGCACGCCCCCTTTTTTATGTTTATATTAACTGGACTACTTTGTTGTTATTGAGTTCACCTTGAAAACAGTGTTGAAACATGCTGAAAACAGTGATCTAGAAAAGTCAAAAATTTTTTTTAGAACATGATATGTTTACCTCCTTACTACCCTAAACAGAACTGTGGGGTCAAAAATTGTCTTCCAAACATTTCCCTCTATAACCCTTCCTTGACTGGACTGAGAAGGTCTAAGCTCAGATAAGGAAGCATATTTATAGAGTAGTCATTAAACCAACTAAATTCAATACCTCAACCAGACATTTGATCAATATATGAAATATATGTTTTATGCTAAAATTATTACAAAATTCATATCAGTATACTATAAAAATGTATAAAACATTTTTTTATATTCCATGTTGTTCGAAAACATATCCTTTTGTAATAAACAGCATTGCGAGCCACTGTCAATCAGGGCTGTAGTTTAGTCCCATACAATTTGCATTCGATATAAGTTTGTAGCTGGCTGTCTGATGTCACATCGGTGTCGTCAGGGTTTTCTAAGAGTGTTTCACGCTGATCGTCCGGAAAGTGGTGTCTATGTGGAGAGGTTTGGCTTGTTCCTCTAATTTGGTAGATGAATAATTATCCTTTGCTTTGGGGGTATCATATAGTCATGTAGTTTTAGAAGTGCTTATTTCTTGATTTGGTGGTGGGTTGTTTGCATGTTGATTTTGGGTTGCTTTTGTTGTATGGTCTACTGTGTAAGATGTATTTGTTCGGTTATGGTTTTGGTGTGTCTCACTTGGATTTTTGTGGTCTCTATCTCGCTTGTAATTATTTCCATTTAAACGATCTCTGCCATCATAATACGCTCCTCTATCCTGTTGTTTATTATTGTAATATTGCGATTTATTTCTAGAACTGTTTTCAAACGATTGACCTCTGCCAGTATTTTCGGGGTATTTTTGATATCGAGTGTTTGCTCCGGCATTTGACATTTGATTCTCACCATTATAATTTTTCCTGAAGCTGTTGCTATTATGATGAGGAGAATGATTGGAATCTCCTGTACGGTCATTTACCTGGCTGGATTCAGAAGTGACGGATTGGATACAGTGTAAATGTTCCATTAATTCTTTGCAACTGGAAATCGAAGATACTGCTAGTGTCATGCGAACATTGTAAGGAAGCTTTTTTGTTAATATATTGCTAGTGATGTGTCCGCCAAAGATTCGTCTAGTTGCGAATTCTTACACATCATCTTAGCTACGAATTCAGTATATGATTGTCTGCCTCTATTATCATATGTGCATGATATAATCTCTGATAGTGCGTCCATCTGTTTACGTTTACTCCAATACTGCTGCAGGAATTGGGAGATGAAGTCCTCCAGGCTGTTGATATCTCGCATCCGGCTCTGGAAAAACATCAGCGGCTCGCCGAGTAATAGACTGGACAGTTGGAAACGCCATACTAACCAAGAGGTGGGTATCAGTTCCTGAATAGCTTTTATTTGATCTATGAATGGTCGGGGTTGCATATGACGGTAGGAATTATCAAATTTTCCAAGACTTTGAAAAAGTTGAGTGCCGTTTACTGCTTCATTCGGTGTATACTGCACTCGACTGACCGGGATATTTTCCATACGTGTCTCTATTCTGGAGACTCGTTCTTCATTTGCGATCCATTTATCATTCATAATTTTCTTATGTGTATTCACTTCATCATACAATCCGGTTAGCTTCAACTGCTGTCCGCCTATAGCATTCTCCAATATGCTGAATCTCTCACTTGATTTTGCCCCCTCCTCCGCTAAATTTGCTATACATGCCTGCACGTTACTTTGGGCCTTGACTATTTCTACTATTTTCTTATTATTTTCCTCCACTTTCGACTCTATCTCGCCCTTATTTTCTAACACCTTTCCCATGACCGTTCCCATGATAGCGGTGCCCAGCTCCTTACCCAATACGTCCACCTGTTTTTCAACTTCCTTGGTACGTCATCCAACCGTTCATTTATTTGACAGGTGACATCATCTAGACGAGTTTCTAGCTTTTTGATAACTGCAGATTGAGTATCTATTTTTGTATCTATTATATTTCTCACTTCCTCCCTGAAGCTAGAAAATTTTGCATCCATGGTTTTAATACTTCTTGTACAGTCTTGGTAATATTTTCAGTGATAGTTTCACTATTTTTCTGCATAGCTTCCCGGTTTGCCTTCGCTTCATTGTCCTGTCTTGCTAAGATTTGACTGAGCATGAGTTTGAGTTCGTTTGTAGAATCATTTGCCATAAGATTGGTAATGTAACCGACTGAAGAGTCTAATGTTGTATTGCGTTTTTCCAGGTTGGTGGCGGATGGCGGTTGACTGGCGATATCGGATGGCGATTGGGTAGCGGCATTCTCCGTTCCTTCGGCGACGCTTGGAGCG